>NW_028277125.1:39055000-39345000 GCF_059951505.1 Python bivittatus | reverse complement strand
AGAGCGAAGCCAGAATGAATGGGTTAGGACTGGAAGGAATATGTTCAGACTTCCTGGCTGAATAAACTGTCAGCCAGTGGAACAGGTTGCCACATTAAGTGGTGAGTTCTCCTTCACTGGAGTTCTTCAGAGGCTGGATGATCATGTGTCAGAGATTCTGAGTAGTGGACTAGACTAGACTTAGGCCTCTAAGATCATTCTATTATTCAAACACAAAAAGGAAAGAAAGAAAATACAACAATAATTGTCTATATAAGCACTGTAACAGTTCAGTTTCTAAGCAAATTAAACTTTGACCACGTAGAATCATATCATTCAGTCTTTCCTTGACGTCAATAGACCCCCAGTTCAAAGGCTGAAAGTTGACACATTTCATCAAGCCAGACTTTGGTATTTGGTATTCACGTGTCTTTCTAGGAAAACAATATGACCTTTTTGCAACAAACCAAGCACACCAAATCAAGCTATTCATATAGACACATTCCAAAATTTTGGAATATAACTTAACAGCACATAGACATCTATGATCATACCTTCCTTACAAGAACCTGGTTCACCATGGTAAGAATGTTCAACCACTGAGAAGCTATCAGTGGGCATGTCCAAAGCATGTATATTAATTTATCTTCAAATTTATTGCATTTCCAACATAAGAAGAGCAGCAACTAACATTTTTAATGTCTGCTGACAAATCAAATAGACCTCAAAAAGATTTTCTTAATGAACTAACATTTTAAGATAACAAGAAATGTATTCAACATTTTTAAAAACTATAGCCCATTGATTTTATAATACATGAAGCTATTCCAAATTTCTTGTTTATTACCCACATTTACTTTAGTAAAGCATTAAAATTATTGATAAAATGTCATTGTTGGTTTAACTCTAAAAGATTTTTTTCTAATATGTTCAAAACTGTAGAGGTTTTTCAGGCAGCTGATGCATCTGGTCCAAACAAACAGTATAACAAACGCATTAACTGAATGTATTGCCATTCATCTATTCAGCAAATTACATTCCTTTTGCAGTCTTTCAAAAGTTTTAAAAGTACCCTTTTAATGTCTGTGCGCTACTAGAAATACATGTGTGAGTAAACACAGTAGTATTGTACTACATTACAAGCGTGACTAATAAATATTAATGATGAATGAATGAAAGAATGCTATGGAAGAATGAAAAAATTCTAAAGAGGGATTTAATCCATTTGTGAAACATATTTATGCCTTGAAAAGCCTGTTTGTTTTAACTTGATTGGATCCTGAACTGTCTCTGCCCTGGCTTAATAGCCACTGTGTAGTAAAGAGGCAGATGGGTGCAATACTTACTAACTGGAATACTTACCCCTTTCTTAGGACTTGCTGCTTGGGGGAGAGAAGAAAGAGAAAAAAAAGAGGGTATCTGAGGGAGAATGAGTGTCCCCATTGACTTCTGCCTCTGGTCCTACCCCAACCCACCATGTGGTCCCCAACATATACCTCACAACAGGAAAAAGATTGCCAGTCACTGCCTCTGTGAAACTGATTATCCAAATGTGTTCCTAAAAACTGGAATCTGAAACCTTTGAATTTTAAGATTGGACCCAGATTAAGCAATCAGAACCGTTAATAAGGGCTAATGTGATGAGTGATAATTAGCACAATATTTAATAACTTCTTCAGTTTATCAGTACCTACTATATAAGCACAAGAGGCAACTTTCAAAGAAGACCTCCTACGAATTTACTACAAGAATCTACATGTACTGATATTTCATATTTAGCATGCAAGCTCTCTTATCTGATTGAAATCATTGTTTTAAACAGAGCATTAAATCTAGCAGTTTGTAGCTGTCTTACTATAACTGATAGTAAAGAGAAAAGAACCAGTTCAGCACTCATGCAGTAATAACACACCTGTTATTCACAATTAATAATATTAATTAATTAATTAATTAATTACTGTTTTTATCAAATTGATTTATATGCCACAAGCTTCAGTGTGATGTTTGACAGTGGCTAATATTAAGATTAAAATGTTAACATACAATTAAAAAGTAACAAAAAGCAAATAAAGTACGATCAATAGAGCCAGTTTGGTGTAGTAGTTAAGGTATCAGGCTAGAAAGCAGGAGACGTGAGTTTTAGTCCCGCCTTGGACATTAAGCAGACTGGGTGACCTTGAGCCCAGCCCTAGGAAGAAGACCACTTCCAAAACCTTGCCAAGAAAACTGCATGGGCTACTCCAGGTAGTCACCAGGAGTCAAGCCTGACTCAAAGGCACCAAAACAAACAAACAAACAAAACCCCACACACATATACAAAACAAAACAACTTCATAGTTCTAAGAACTAATTTGGTGTGATCCTTCTTTTTACCATTGGCTGTCGTGAAAATACATTATTTCTGTATTACGCTACCGTATTACAGTCAGCTTTGCTTACAGAATAAGAATACAAAAGTCCCAGGAAAGATGGATCTCAAAAGAAAAGAACAATTCTCAAAGCAGGAACATAATTTCTGTTGGAATAGGGCAAAAATCAACGAACAAATTCTTTATATCCAAATTGTCTTTTAAGGTATTTGCATGACTGCTATATTTTTATACACCTGGAAGTGTTCATAATGAATAAGCTTTCATTTACTCCAGTCCAGGGGTGGAAAGAAAGCTGATCGGTTACAGAAAATGAGAGCTTGGTGGAGAAAAAGGACTGGATTAAACGGTGAAAAGATCTGTGAACTTGATTCTGGTGCTGATCACAAATTCTTGGGCTCAGTATATGCTCAGCCTTAATCCAAGGTGTTCCTTACCTGAGACACTATTTTGTATTATGCCAGAAAGCCTGCAGGGGGAGTGTGTTAAGTGAGGGCACGTGATGAAATGTGCATAAATCTTTGGTCATCATGGTTAGCAGAGAACACCTACGAAGAGAACTCCCCATTTCTTTCTAGCTTATCTAACTAGAAAAGCCAACCCAGATCCCTATATACGTTGTCCAGATTATGATTTATTAGGAAGACAGATGTAAATAAAAAGGAGCAAAAATGGTCATGAGTACATAGTGCATGTGCACAACTGAAATTCCTGTAAATTGCATAAGTGCCTTTCTTACGTACACTCAGTGTTTAACAAATGTCACAATAATTGTTATATTTTCTAATCCTCTGAGTCCAGGGATCAATGTAGCTTTACAGTATTCTTACCTAGTCCAAAGCTAGTATAAGAAAATAATGCCTTTCAGGCTAACTGGCTTCATTAACTATGTTTTCAGAGAAATGAGTACATCTTCACAGTTTTGGATGAAAACAGTGACACGCTGCAGCTCGGACTCCGATATTCACAGAGTAAACTTCACTTTCTCTTCTGGAGCAGAGACCTTCTGAATGGTTGGCAGACACAAGTTACTTTTCGGGATATCTTTTTGGCGGACAACCAATGGCACACGCTTGTATTGGCAGTATCTCAAGGCTCTTTTTCGCTTACTGTGGATTGCAGCATCCCCACAGATGTGTACGTGAAGCACGTACAATTCAGGGGTAATTTAACCATAACCACCTCTTGCAGTTGGGGCTGCAAGAGGTTTGGCACTCCCCAGCTGGGCACTCATTCAGTGCATGTTGATTTCTCCATGAGAGCTATTTTCTCACCTAAATAGGACAGGTTCTTCTGTTTTGTAATCTAGAAAATTTAGTTGCAGGTATGTTAGGTAACCAAAGATGTGAGATATGGGTGTCATAATTCTGTTACAGTAATCAAGGAGCATTGATAACACATACCAATTTCATTCATAGCAGAGGAACATTTGTTAGGCAAGGCAAATCCATATGAATATGTGAAATTACTACATTGATGAAATTGCAACCCCCCCCCCACCCCCAAGAATCCTAATTCTTAACACCCCAAGTTACAAGCACCAAGTTATGGAAAATATATTACAGTATAACCATTGTCTGGTCATCTCAGGATTTTCAAAGGATGGGTAACAAAAAATATTGGGACATTAAAACAACAACAACAACATGCCATTGAACAGGGCATGGACACTTTTTCAGAGTAGCCCAGCACAACTGGAAGCCCTCCAGGAGGCAAAAATTAGCTTGAATGGCAATGAAATGCAAATTGCCTGTCAGTTCCCAAACATACACATGAATTGCTGTGCTAGCTATGCTATTATCACACGTTTCTCAGTTTTGTGAGTTCAAAAGATAAATATTTAAAGAGAAAGTGTACACAAAGTGCATGCAACAATAACAATGATCACAAAATGCATTCTGTATGAAATTATATATATTTGAAAATGCATATTTTGTGTGAACTTAGAAACAGTTGCAGACAGAATCAGAAAGAGAGAAGACTGAATGTAAATGCTAGAAAAATGAACCAAATTCACTTATTCCCACTCCAGGCAATCCAGACAATTTAATCAGAGCTCTACTTTAAATCAGAGTGCTCTCATTCTGTATTTGACTTTATAGTTCACAATCATGGATTCATATAACTTCCTTTTTCACTTGTTTTAGGATTGCAGATACTGCTTTTCCAGCTTTCTTGACTATGACAGGAACCCGATTTTATATAGGAAATAGAAAGAGAAGAAAAGGTTTATTTACTGTGAGTATAACTGCCAATATTCATCGTTCTGAAGAGGTTATTCTAATTATTCTGGTGACAGTTACCCACACTTATTATATTTGGGTTGCAATTTTTTCCTATCCATTTATTTTAGTTTCATATGATTTTCTGTCAAAGCTTCTCCACAAGGAATCTTGAGAGTTACTGTTTGATGAGAGTCCAGGGAATTGTTAGGCGTTCACAGTCCCTCTATGAAAATATAGTTCCAGGATAACCTTGGAATGGAAATCAGGATGAAATCGAGTATGCAAATTAGGACAGTTCCTATTTAGGGTTCCAACTGGCCACTATTACCAAATAAAGCATTTTAAGCCTAGTTCACTCCCAGTTTTTTTCTGTTTTTCTTTTACAACTGTTATTTAAAATTCTTGAGTAATTCAGCATGCTCACTTATTTTTTGTGGGGTGTGGGTTGGAGGGGAGCTTTCTTTAAGGTTTCCACTAGCTCCATTTTGGTTATGCCACATATTACCTGAATTTGCTTAGCAAGTTTTACTTATAAATGATATTTCAATCATGAATTAAAACAGCTATAAGGCATTAAGTTGGACAAGCCTAACTTTGGACAACTCTTACAACTCTGTGTCTATTCTCTCTTCCCCAGTTTCTCAGAACCAAACCAAGATTTCAGATGTTCAGGAGAAAAAGCTTACCTTAATCTCTGCTGAACTGCTTTATCTCAACCAGCTCATTTGCTTATCCATCTAAATATTTCCTAAATTTACCAACTGGGAAGTATGGCCTTTTGGCTATTCAACCTTGCAGAAGATGTCATTCAAACGTACATGCCAGAGTCCTTTTGATTGCATTTTGCATAAAGTCAGTCAAAATAGTTTTATGAAGTTCTCCACAAAATTTGTGGGCAGAGAAATAAGGTGGATGATTTATTTTAATTTCTCCATGGGAAGGAAAAGAATTCCAACAATTTCTTTAAAAGCAAGACCCCATCCTCTTAGTGGTGACAATAGTAGTACTACTAAAAATGCCAATGGGTGAAGCTATCCCATGATGTCATCTCTTGATTTAATGAAGGCTGATTATAGATCACAAGAGAGAGGATTCTGCAGTGTAAGAAGTGACATTCATTGCAAATACACATATACAGCAATTTTGTAACTAAATCACTGTAACACCATCACGTTCCACCCATGAGAACTGATCCAAAATTATCTTCTTCAATGAAAGCAAGTTCTCTTTTATTAGAATGAACACTGGTAAGAAAAAAATGCTGGAGAAGTTCTCTCAGCCCAGCACTAGGTTTGTAAATAACTTAATTATTTATTTTTAAAATATTGTATAACTACCATGTTAAAACAACTCTGGGAAGGCATTGCCCCAAAGAGCAAGTGTTTATTTATTTTATTTATTTATATTTCAAATTTGTCACTGCCCATCTCACTGCCGAGTGACTCTGGGTAGTGTTCTCTATCTTTGCCACTGGTTCAAGTAAGCTGACCTCCTCTTCTCCCTGTTCCCATATTATATATAGGTATTTAAATGGAGGCATTAATAAAGACTGACATTTCTGCAATAACCAACAGTACATTCTGTTCAAACATCATAAAACTCTCAATGCAGACAAAGTTCTGCACAAGATCAGATGAACAGCTTTGTTCTTCCCATACCCAATTACACCAAGAGAAGCCCAAGCCCTAATCCTATGGGAACACTATAATTTTCCTTCTTCCCTGAGGTATTTCCAAATAAATTGCAAATACATAGATAGAATGGCTTCTTTTCTATTTTGGATTAGTGGTGATCTTTTTTTGCTATTTTTTCAGATGAGTCAGCAACAAACTTTCTGAACAGATGTTGCAACAAATAACATAGTATATTCTCTGATTAGTATTGGGCGGTACAATTAAGCAAAAGATAAACTTCTTTCTTCCTCTAAACTAAGGGAAGAAGTGTTGAGAGTGGTTGAAAGAGGTATCTGGTTCAAGATAAGTTTGGGTATAGGGAGGATGGTGTAAAAGTAGCCAAAGGGAGTACAAGATAGGAGTTGATGATAAGCATACAAAAGCAATGGGGAGTAAACCAAATACTCAAAAGTATCACTACAAACATCACCTAAAGAAATCTCAAAGTCAAAGCAGAGTACCTGAGATTAGAAGGAAACATGGATATAAAACATGGTGGAACTGTGATAATCAATAGAATTCACTTCTTAGATACTTCATTATTTCTTTAAAACATGTTTACAGCTTAATAAAATTCCCAGGAAGGCTTGTAAAGTCATACAAAGAAGATAGATGACAGAAGAATGAAAATCTAGAGAGATAAAACTTGGCAATATAAAAATAGAAGTCATTGGTATAATGGCAAATTTGAGCAGATTAAAAGGTGTTTATCTGGTGGTGGAAGGACACTAAACCCAGTGCCAGAAGAACTGCTCTGGGAGGGCATATCCAAGAAGGTGTGATGAAATGGTAGTTACTTGCATTCCACTAAAGTAAGTGAGGGATTAATTGGGCCCTTCTTTATAAGAAAGATGGGGCATAATGCCAGAGAATGTGGAGGGAAGTGTGAGAAGAGAGGAAAGGAGACATCAGTATCTAGAAAAGAAAAGAGACATTGGTAGCCATTGCAAAAATGTAAACGTCACTCTATAAGTAAACACTGAGTTCTGTTTTTTTAAGCAGACACAACTTACATCCCATGTTATCTGTTCATATAATATTTTTGTAAAATAAAGTTTTAATTGTTTATAAACAGCTGGTCCCCTGATTAAAGGAGAGTCGTAATATAATTAATTCCCTTTCCCCGACATTTAAGATCCTGCTCAAACAAAGCTGATAAGGGAGAACATAACATCAATACCTTTTAAGTTTAACATTTTGGGGAGGTAACAGCAAGATTTTAAATTATATTTATTTATCCTAAAATAAACTTAGGAGAAATTAGGCCACTTCTGACCAAATAAAGGTAGTCCTTGGTTAACAACCATGAGTTCAGCAACTGTTCAGTTATGACTGCGCTGAATGAGATTTATGGCCATTCCTCAAAGTTGTGACCCTCACAGCATCCCCGTGGTCATGTGATCATGATTTGGGTGCTTGGCAACTGGCTCACAATTACAATGGTCACAGTGTCTCACAGTCAGGTGATTGCCATTTGCAACCTTCATGGCCAGCTTCCAATAAACAAAGTCAATGGGGAAGCTGTCAGGAGGTCACAAATGGTGATCATGTGACATTGTGCCTAACAACCATGCAGGATTTGCTTAATGACCACAACTGGAACTGCTGGAACTGCTGTCATAAGTCGGCACAGTCACGTGACGTCACGCTTTTTGACAGCATTGGTTACTGACAGAGTTCCCAGTCCCAATTACCGTTGTTAACCAAGGACTATCTGTAAACTCAGTTTTGCCACCTTAGACTTCCAGGAAAAATGAAAATCGCTCCTCTCTGGTCATCACTTGCTCCAATTTAAAAGACCTGTGGGCGTTAGGGAATGGCTTCTGATAATATTCTTGATAAGCAGCCAGGCTCCTATGGAATGAAGGCCTTCTTTTAGACATCCAAGTCCCAAATGTGTTGCATTCTAAAAGGTAAAGTTCAGGTCTAGTGATACAACCTAAAGAAAAGACAGAAAGTAAAGCCTGGTACACCTAACACACATAAGAAGAAACTGTCACATAAGAAAACAAATCAGAGTCAGTTTGGGCATGAGAAAGATACAGTGTATGAAACAAATGAAGCTGTCAAGGCAGAATGGTAGCATCATCCTTAATGTGACAGATTACCTGGATTAACAGGGTTTAACAATACATGTAACAAACTGGTGTATAATGTTCTAAACTGTACTCTCATACAAAGCAGCCTCAGGGTTTGGGTTTTTAGAGTCTTATGGGATTGGATTACTTTTTACTAGAACTCTGACAGCCAGTTTGGTGTAGTGGTTAAAGGCACCAGGCTAGAAACCAGGAGACTGTGAGTTCAAGCCCCGCCTTAGGCATGAAGCCGGCTGGGTGACTTTGGGCCAGCCACTGTCTCTCAGCCCTAGGAAGGAGGCAATGGTAAGTCACTTCTGAAATATTGCCAAGAAAACTGCAGGGACATGTTCAGGTAGTTGCCCAGAGTCAACACTAACTCAAAGGTGGATACACACACACACACGCACAAAACCCTCTGAGAGTCACTAAACAGACTCAAGCAAAAAATAAGTAGCTCAGATGGGTGGATGAAAGGTAAGAATTAAGGAACAGAGTGCCTCTGAGCGTATGCTCAGTCCAGGGGAAAAAAACTACCCTTCTGTTTTCACTCCAATATTATTTTTTTTTTTATTTCAGCAGTCAACTTATTTTTAAAGATGCAACTGATGCTGACAGTGGGCTGGGATTCTCTTGTTGTGGAAGTTGAAGTCTGATAGTAGTTTCTACATTAAATTCTACAGCAGATAAAAACAGCTTTGTAAATAACCAAGTTCTTTTGCATTCAGAAAAGCATATTTATTTTTTGAAATAATTTTTTGCAGGAAAATGCCTTTTCCCTTCCTAATGCTTTGGAGTATAGCTCAGCAGCTATTTATTGTACTTCCTTTTTAAACAATGTTGATTGAAATGTTCTCTACTGTTATCAGACAGAGCTTTTGTAAAGATAGGTAGAATAAACAGGCAGTGAAAAAATACTAGCTGAAGTGGTTTATACTGGTTTTATCTTGCCCTTTAAGTGATACATTTAGCTCAGGCTGTGATTTCAGAAAGCCCAAAGCAGACATCTCAAGCTTGAATATAGTGAAAATGCAAATGGATTCACCACATCTGTTGGGCATGTGCTCAGTATAGGTGACTGGACCAGGAATATTACAGCAAGACTAGAACTTGCTGGAACATAGTACTGTAGTCCATTAGGGAGTTCAAAATTAGACCTAAGAGACTGAAAATAAATTTTGACAAAATTCCATTGAGAGAAAAACATTAAAGGGGTTCAGGTTATGTATCTGGAGGTTCTTTGATGCTTTTCCAGATGAATGAAAGTCTTAACGAAGCTATCATTCCAGACTAGGGGTGTACAATTGGAGTGGGGCATTCAGGGTCTTGTTCAAACCTTCTTAGATAGCCTAAAGCCTGTTGATGTATTTAAGCTCAATTGTCACATGCTCAATTGTGCTGGTGTAGTTTATTTGTACTCAAACGGCTACTTTGAGATCTGTAATGGAATATTTGGAGGTTATTGAAGTTGGGTCTTCCTTCATTCCTTTTGCTTTGTTATTTCTTTGTCCTTATTTTGAGTCCTGATGTTTTCTTCCCATTAATTCTTTTGTGCAAAGTCTGGTCTGTTTGTCCTACATAGCATCCAGAGGGGCGTTGCTGGTAGGTGGCAAGAAGCAAGTCCTTTGATCACAGCCCAAAACAAAGGCCAGTGCAAACATAAGATGTGATTTTTATCGAAGTACAGCTAGCCCAACCTTGAAATTTGTTTTGAGAGGCCGATCTCTGTTTTCAAACACATTGCAATTGTGTTTGAAGCAATTGACAGATAGTACCTCTTAATGCATCAAGAATATTTTTCTCTCATGGTCTCACACATGTGGAAATAGGGGGTTGGATTTTAAGGTCAGAGGTGTAGCTTCTAGGCTGACTTAAGTCCTATCCTCCTCCTCCTCCTCCTCCTCCTCCTCTGTGGAAAATCACCAACTATTGTCCCCAGAAGAGCTTTTGATATTGATTCCCTAGTCTTTCTTCCTCTCTTTTCAGGGCTTGATAAGGCAGCTAGTCCTGTTGCCAGGATCTGATGCCACTTCAAGGATGTGCACTGGCATGAATTTTAATCTAGCAGTGCTGTCCATCCCCCAAATTCTGCAGGATCTGCCTGTGAAACCTGCGGGCAATGAGCTGCTGAAATACCCTTACGGTTAGTAAAATAAAACATAATTTTTCAGGTGGTTTGTTCACCAGCTTGTATTAAAAACTACAGACCAGAGCAATGTTGCAATTTTACCAAATGTCTGGAAACAGTGAAGCTCTTTTTTAGGGATAGATGCTAGTTAATAACTAGAGTATTGAACCATTGAAATCACTGCTGCATTCTGGATCAGTTGACAGTCTGGATCAGCCTTATGTAAAGTATAGTACAGATTTTAATGGCAGGCATTCCAGAGGCTAGGCAACTTTGTCTGCTCTTTAAAAAGTTAATCAGAATCAGACCTGGCCAGTACTCGCATGGGAAACCACTATGCAAATCCCAGAGATGTAAGCAAGACTGGGGAGTGAAAAAAGGGAAAGGCAATGGTAAATCACTTTTGCATTTTTGCCAAGAAAACTACATGACATTACCAGTCAGGAGTTCAGCTTGGCTTGAGTACAGCTCTACTTTTAGCACTGTGGCTAGATCTCTTTTCCCCAGAGCTTCTGGGAAAAACTTTGGGTGGTAAAAAATACTTCCGCTCACAGGTATTACAGGTGAAGGTGGGGGATCCAGAGTATTTCCAGGTGGAGGCTCAAGTCATTTACTGTGCTAAGCCATGGATTGTTTAACCACAGTAAATCACAACTGACTGAGTTAAAATGGGTTGTTAAGCTATAGCCTACATGAAGTCAAAACCAGCAAACCACAATAAGACTTAGTGCTTTATGCACAAAGCCTGTGTATTTCCTTGGAAAGTGGTACACCAGCCCATTTGCAGAAGTTCAGGACCTACTCAGCATGGCTAACAGTGTGTTCAGGAATATCCCCCATCCCTAATCTAGCTTATCTCTTCCTTCCATTCCCCTACACTCCCCATCCACAATGCCATACAGCCTGAACTGAGCTTCAGGAAATCGACTGCATTGCAGGATTTGAGGAAGGGCCACCATTCACTTTCTTATAACCAGACATTCATATCCTCATATCACCTTCCCCCATCATTTCATATAGTAGTTAAGTACCTTGAGAAGCAAAAGAGTACCCTGTGGGATTCCTTAGGATAATATCCAAGGTGTTGAGTCCCATAACATAACTGTCCCATAACATAACTGTCTGGGAAGACTAACGGCCATTGCTTTGCTTACATGGCTTAATAAAACATCAACATTGAGGCACATTGGATAATGAGACTAGGACTCATGTGTGTGTGTGTGTGTTGTGCATGAAGGTGTATAGTCGCAAATGACTACTTGTTGAAAGCTGGAAACCAGAAAGGAAACAAAAGAATTATATGCCTATCATAATTGCTAAGAACATCAGCTATTGTGTTTCTTGGCATCTCTTAGAACTTAAGCCAATTTCTCTAAGTTTTGTGTTCAGTCTTGTTATCATGAGCGAGTCTGACAATCACAAGCTTTGCTAGAAAAGCTGAAATATAATGTTGTAGGTCTGTTTTGCATAGCTGTTTTTTCTTCATGGAGATAATTTCCACATAAGGGAAGATCAATACATCATCATGTGTGAAATGGATGTATTCATTTTGCTTCAAGTACCTGGGTTTGGAAGCCAATGCTGCTTCTCAATTCTTGTAATTGCAGCAAAACAAACAGGCCAATTTCACACGATAGTATACAATTTTTTCTAGATGGAAATATTTCCATGTAGGAACTAGTTCACAAAAATTGGGTCTATGGAATGGGAATGAGTGGATTTCCATTTAGAAGGTAAGTGTCTGGGTGCCTGTTGAATCATGGCTGTGCTCAATGATTTTAATAGCACTGGGTAGAGGGAAGCAGAGAGTCAGTGAACTAAAACCCATATTCATATTGGCTATGTTCATATGTTACACTTCCCATGGTCTACCTGACTGTGGGTTCCTCAATTTTTCATTTCTGGCTCTGTAGGATACAGTTTGAGTTTAAACAGTATTCTAGGTTAACTCATGTTGGGTTAGTTTGTGGTTCAGTATGTTGGGAGAACATGGCTTTAAATACTGTTTAGAACTCAGTCCAAGAAATGGTTACAATGCTTAAGCTTTATTGAAGTCATTAGTTCAATGATGAATGATAGGTTATCCCAAATATTCTCAAAATCAGTTATTTTGACACATGAAAATCAGAATGAATTACACTAGTATTTGCTCACCAGGATTTGAGACCTCCGTCTTCAGGCGGGGAATCTATATTTGGTCTCTCTCTCTCTCTCTCTCTCTCTCTCTCTCTCTCTCTCCATCTTTTTAAAAAATATAGAATTGAATGTTAAACTAATTCTTACTTAGTGAAACTCAAAAGACCAGCAAATGTATGTTATTGCAGCATCTAGACTGCAGTGGTTAAGTTAATTGGTTAAATCTGGGAATATTATAATTGCCAGCAGCAAACAAAGCAGGAGAAAAACATCTTAGATCTGTATAGATTTGTTAATAATGCTTAGTAAAAAAACATTTGGTGTTACTTATACCAATAAATATCACAGAATCAATAGGTCTACTCTAAACACCGCTAAGCCTAGGTACAGCCAAATATGCAGAAGGTCCATAAGAAGAGAATGGAATTTTTATTTTTATTTTTTTAAATGACCTTTCCAGTGCATTCAGTTATTTGTAGAAATACACTATAAGTGTTTAAGTGTTCTCTGAAAGAATATGAGTATTTATATTTAAAATGTGAGTAATATTCTAAAGTGATATATTCTGGTTTTATACTGTGCAATAGGTAGATGTACACCATGATAACATTTCTTTCAAAGTCAGAGCAAGTTTTGATCTGATCCCATTTGATTGTTGTTGATGTTCAGAAGCAGACATGAAGGTGACTTTGGGTTCCCGTCCTCTTTGCACCAAGACTGAAAGTGGCCAATTCTGGTTAAACATTGCTAAGAAAGGACTATATATCTGTACTGGGAATGAATGGATTTCCATGCTAGAAGGTGAGTGCTTTCTGAATATTATTGAATTATGGATGCTTGGAACTTTTGATAGTACTGGTTTATGGAATGTAAATATTTGGGCATTAAACTTGTCCCTGAAATCTCAAATCCTAACTCTCTTTGCCTGTTGTCTTATATAAATTAAACCAAAATATGTGTCATTGAAATAAATACTTCTGTCTCCCTTTCCATCAATGTCCATCTCCCCTCCTTCTATTGTCTCATTTGTCTGTTTCATCTTGAGAGATTCTTGGAATAATACTTTGCAGGGTATCGTTAACACATGTTGTGGTATTCATGTGCAGATTGCATGCATGCACTAAAGCCAATGTGGTTTGACAGCCATTTCCATGCTCCCCAGACAACTCTGGACAATTGATTTCAGGGAAGTTGCAGAAGGAGAGAAATCTCTAACTACACATTCTGAGTCCTGTTAAAATCCCTAGGATTCTTCGAGGGATATTTTATGGTATCAGTATGCCTAAACAGTGCCATGCGGAACATTTTTTTCCTAATAGAAGTCATGTAGTTCAATGACAGAAAAATTGACATATATTTCAGAGAAAAAGATAATGTTGGTGGAATTCCAAGGATGGAATGTAGTACAATAATCTCTCCTGTAATATATAGCCTCCTGGTTTCTCATGTTTCTATTAAATCACAAAGGAAAGATATCATGCAGGAAATTCTTCTTTCCAGATTAGTAAATGTAAATAGCTAGGCAGGCTTCAAAGTGGTTGAAAAATGTGGACCCAAAAACTATATTACCAACAATAGCATTATCCACCATCTCCAACAAAAAGCACCATGGAGAGAAATTCAAATGAAATTATCCCACATCCTGAGTACAACATAGAAAAACAGAAGCCGTTTTTGCAAGAGAATTAAACTTCTGAGAAATTGCATTAATAATAAGTACATACAGATAGACAATGAGAAAGACAATGAGAAGAAACTATGCTGAAAATATATTTGTCAGGAAGGAACATAACTAGTTTCAACAAGGTTTATAAGGGAGTTATAATGCTGTGAGTAGAGTGACTAGATCTTTATTTGGATTTAAGTAATTTTGAATAAGATCAGGCAGGATGAGTAAAAGAGTTTGGAAAAGAATTCAAGATCCAAAACACAAGCACACTGAAAGAAGAATGGGAGATGAAAAAGGCCAGGAATAATTATTCTATTGGATCATCATCCCTCTAGAATTCCCTTGATAGTGACAGTTGGTTTTCTTGCTCCCTGTCACTTTCTAGTTGAAGAAAGATTGGACTATTTGGAAGAATACCAGAGTTTAGCTACAAATTCTGAAACATTGGGCATTGAAATCTTCGTCATCCCTAAGGTGGGTCTCTTTGCAGCTACTGCCAATCGCTTCACTCCTCCTGGATCAGCCATTTACAAATGGATTGATGAAAAATTTGTGCCTTATCAAAATCTCCCCACCAACCAAGCTCAGTCCTGGAAATTCTTCATTGTAGGAAAAAAGGTAAAGTGTAAATAATGACTTGGTATTCTTCGATTCAATTTGAGTTAATCAAAACTGTTGTTGAATAATTTCCCCAGACCTAGACAAAATAGGTGTTGCATTTTCTGTGATGAAAGACAATTACAATAAGGTAGAGTTCAGTTTTTTTGAGAAACTTACTGAAGATGTTCAGGATCATTCAAAGATGAGCGCTGCTAAAGGCTGGTTAGCAGAAACAAATCTATGCCCTACTTAGAAAACGCCCATTTTTTAAAAACAATTGTGAGAATAAAATGAAGAGACCTTGAGCTCCTGGCTGGAAACTGACATAGATACCTAAAAAACATACAAAGAAATACGACTTTCTCCTAAGTAAATGTGTATTTGAGTATCCACTTCCCCAGTATTTGCCAGATGTGTTGGATTGCAGTCCCCATCATCTTCACCTTCTTGGGAAGGCTGGAGAAAGGTCTGCAGCCTCATTTTGGTGGGCAACATGTAAGAGTATTCTAAACTGCCTTTGCTTGTTTGTTTCATTACCTGCTTTAGCTTGCATTACCGTCATCTGTTTTTGTTATTTTATTGTGAGGGAGTCTGAGAACACTGGCTGAAGAGCAGCCTATAACTATTAAAAAAGAAGCAAGGCAACAGATGCTGGAAAACTCTATTCTGCTTCATTTTCAAACTATTATTTTAGTGAGTGGGGAGTTTTCATAAAAAGAAATCAGGGGAAAAAAAATCCACTGTGGGTGCATCCATTCTGATTTCAGCCAAAATCTAGAGTAAGGAGGGACAATCTTTTGGTGGCCAGGAGCAAGACACAACATATTGGGGTGGCAGGAGCTGGATCCACAATGGGTGGGGCTTGATCATGCATATGGCTGAGCCATTTTTCCTGGGTATTGGGAAAAGTGTATTGGAGTTTTCTTTTCTTTTTTATTATATTGCATACATTACAGCATATGAAATAGTTAGAACATGCCTTCTTCCCCTCAAAATATATCTGGTACAGAAACTGTTCCGTTTAAAGTACAACTGTAGAATTTACATGCTTCTTTCATAACAGTATAATTATCATGTAAGGGAGACTTAAGAGGAAATCTGTCAGCTTTTTGTAAATATAGCTTATCTGTCCCACTGTATCTCCAAATATCTATGATGCTAACAAAGCTTCAGGAGAATTCATATTCAGATTTGGCCTACTTTGGAGAATCCCTGCTTGGATCCAAATACCTAGTGAATCTTTCTGAAATCATGAATCAGCCCTATTCTATCCCAATTCAGCTAAAAATGATGCACGCCCTTAAATGCATCTCTTTAATTCATATTACATTAAAAATGAAGTCTACCATTTTTGTGTTTTTGGTTGTTCTGTGCAAAAGGAATGTCTAAATTGTTGTGGCTTCTTGTTTTTCAGCTTTTCCTTGTAGTGGCTAATCTTGGACAGAATGCAAGGGGTCGTGAGTTTTCTGTAATTTATAAGTGGAACTACAGAAAAGAGAAGTTCACCGTGTTCCAGAGGATTGCCACCCACAGTGCTAGAGATTGGGAGGCATTTGTCATTGATGGAGAGACCTTTCTTGCAGTGGCTAATCACAGAAAAGGTATCTGAATTCTTTTTTTTGCTGAATCTGCATATGCAAATTTCCTTTCCTTTGTCATTGACACTCATTATAATCTGAATTTTGTCATCTTTATTGACACAGGATTTGAGCCTTCAGGCGTTTATAACTAGTGGAGAGGCAATGATGGGATACCAGCCTGAATGGCTTGTAAAAAAAACCACCATCTATCAACCTGCATTGGGCTGGTGTGGTAGATTATGGTCTATAACCTTCAGTGAAGAGGCCTTCATCCTGAAATGGATTGATTCATGCTGATGATGATCATATTATTATGCAAATGATCAACATGGATACAGATGATGTAACCTTGAATTTAGCAATCATTGAGATTTAATGGTCACCCCTAAATCAGTGTTTCTCAACCTTGGCAACTTTAAGATGCGTGGACTTGAACTCCCAGAATTCCCCAGCCAGCAGTTCAAGTCCACACATCTTAAAGTTCCAAGGCGGAGAAACACTGCCCTAAATAGTCCATCAAATCAAAGTTTCATTATGTTTATGTCTTTCTATCCTACTTTACAAGGCTGCATTCAGAGACATAGTATCTGATCCTGGAGGAAGCACAGAACTGTCATGGTTAATAGTCACTGGCAGCTTTAATCTCCATCAGTTTGTCTAATTCCAGTTTAAAATTGTTTGGGATACAGGTAGAATCAACTGAAACGTTTGCGAAACTGTCTGATGATCTCTGAAATAAGAGTGTACTGACACCAAGTGGTCTGTTGAAATAATACAGTACTGTCCTATAGAAAGAATTCTAGTCTCGTCTAAAAAGATTTATGTAGTTTTTAAAAAGTCTATATAGCTATGTAAAGTGTTACATGTGAAGAAAAGTATTTTAGTTTTATGAAGTAAGCAAGGATGATGTGAAAATAAAATGTATCATATTAGTCAGGTACTAGCTGTTCTCTTCATTACTTCTGCAGAAATAAATAAGTTAGGGGAAATGATTAAAATCTTTTGCTGAACTCATTAAAAAGTTTTATTTCTCATCCTTGCATGCGACTCTCTTTTCTCCCATGTCACTCATGTTCCTTTTTTCTTGCAAACCACTATATGCTTGGGAGACAGAAGAATTTCCACTTTTAAATTAGCACTTAGTTTAAAAAGTAACTTAGAAGCAGTAGTCCACAAAGGATGGTATTTCACTTGGAAACACTTTGCTCTATATAGACTGAATTAACATCATGTTCCCAAGATTCAGACTTGCATGGTCCCTCTTTTTCTCCTTCTTCTTCTCTAGGGTCACTGGAGAAGAGACACAATTATTCATTTACACTTTTAAATTTATGGTCTGTTACTAAGTCACAGCCTAGGGATTTTTGGTTAATTTAAACTTGTAAGCAACTGAGACAGAATCTTAAACTATACTTTTAAAACTAATCAGAGTGTTCTGGGGAGTCCTTGGGGTTCTCTGAGTTTGGTTCTTTTCTTGCAAACGTTTCATTACCCAGCTAGGTAACATCTTCAGTGCTAGAATGGGATGCGGTTTGCTCTCTATTTAATAAACTGTGGCCTGCCTTGCCAGTGCTGGTGGGGGTTTTGTTTTGTTCCTCTGGTAGTTCTTTGATTAGCATATATTTACTGCTTGATTGTGTGCCTGATGGTAACCTTTGCTTATCTGGATGATGATTGCTGGTGAGGCAATCTTCTGGTCTTTTGTCTCTTTTGAATAGACTTAACCATAGTTAAGTCTATTCAAAAGACTTAACCATAGTTTTAACTGGAAAACTGTCAGCACTTTAGACCAAGCTAAATCCAAAAATGCAAGAGCATTCTTGGAAGCTTGGTATTCAGATAAGGCAGCAATTAACAGACACACAGAGATAAACAGCATCTACATACTATTCAAAAGAGACAAAAGACCAGAAGATCGCTTCACCAGCAATCATCACCCAGATAAGCAAAGGTTACCACCAGGCACACAATCAAGCAGTAAACATATGTTAATCAAGGAACTACCAGAGGATCAAAACAAAGTCCTCACCCCCACCAGCACTGGCAAGGCATGCCACAGTATATAAATAGAGAGCAAACCCCATCCCATTTCAGCACTGAAGATGTTACCTAGCCAGGTAATGAAATGTTTGCAAAGAACCAAGCTCAGAGAACCTCAAGGACTCCACAGTTCAACCCTGAGCTACGCATATTCACCTCTAGAGTGTTTTGGCTTTTCATTTAAGAGTAAGCCATTGTCTTCATTACATGTATCATGTTTCTTCTTTTCATTTTCAAGTTCTGGCTTGACTTTCCTCATCAAACTAATTTCAAAAACTCATTAAATGAAGTCAGTAATCAACATTTCTAAAATCAAAGATAGTCTTGTGTTTGTGCAACTTTCACCTCATCCTGTTTTGCCATGTTTTTGATACCACCTCCATGCACATTATCTTTTCCTTACTCCTCTCTAGGAGATAACCACAACATCAACAGTGTCATATATAGGTGGAACTCTAGAAGAGGGCTTTTTGAAGCCAATCAGACCATTCTTACCTCAGGAGCCTACGACTGGGAATTTTTCAGTATTGGCCCTTATTCCTTTCTGGTGGTGGCCAACACATTTAATGGAACATCAACCAAGATCTACTCTCACATCTACATTTGGCTCAATGGAAGTTTCCAGCTTTTCCAGTCAATCTTGGTAAGATATAACAATGGGAAAACCAGTTTGTTTAAATGCTTGGGCAAAGTTCTAATCAAACAATAAAATTTTTATCCATAGTATATAAATATGCATATTGGGGGATATGAATTGTGCATATAGAGTCATCCTCTGGGGGAGATGGGTGGCATATAAATTTAGTAATAAATAAAATAAATAAATACAGAACAAGGCAAAAGTGTTCAAAAGTGAAAAAAAAAAGCCATTGGTAGTAGGTGAAGAAATAAAGCTCTGGTTTGATGACCTCCCCTCAAAGGCCCATCATTTGGGCTAATGGAGAAAAATGGGAGCTGAACAGGAAAACAGTCCCACTTCCTCTCAGTTTTTTTTCCTGCAACTTCCATTCCTCAACAAAATCTTCCCCATTGGTTAGTATCAAGTTAAGGGTAGGTCATCCTCTTTGTCCAATTTTGGAAGGAGTAAATTATCAGCAAAATTAATTATAAATCTGTCATCATTTTCTTGCCTTGAATTAACAGAATCTGGCACTGGGCCTCACTGCTTAATGGTGCTGCTTTTGGAATGATTCCTTATGAAGGAACATATTTTAACAATGTTTCAACAATATCAAAAAACTACAGTACATGGATTTTTTTCACACACACCTTAACAGAAACCTGTAGGACTATATCAGGGTTAAGAGACTTTTCTGAAGAATTCTACATTGCTTTCCAATTTTAGCACTCTGTTTTCCAGGCACAACTCCAAAGACTATCTTCATGGAAGAAAAATTGATATTGTAGCCAGCCATTCCCAGCTACTTTGAGACAACCATAGAATCAATGTCAAAATTCACAAATATAATTGTGTTAGCAGTTAAAAAGATAGGTCTGAGATGTTTTGTCTCCAATGATATCTGCTCCTAGAATAGGTCCCTGATCCATCTGAAATGGACACTGAGTGGATATTTCTAAGGAAAGTTTTCTTTAGGGGCTGTAATTCAGTAGGTTTTCAAGTAAAACTTCCCTTAAATGCTGCCATCTTATGGGACCTAGGAAGCATGCCTTTTTTGTGGCAGCCCCTACCCTATGGAACACCCTTCCCCTTGAGGTCCAGCAGGCCCCCACCCTTTTAACCTTCCAAAAAACACTTAAGACCTGTCTTTTGTCCCAGGCATTGGGATAAAATGAGATTGGCATGGGATAAAGGTGTTGCAGGCTACATGGGAAAGGTTAGCTGTAGTGCCAGGTTTTTATTATTATTATTGTTGTTATATTGTTCCCATTGTTCCCTTTACAGTCAAATAGTCTGGGGATTACCATTAAAGAAACGCAACATTTGTAGAAGCTGTTAATTGAAGCTGATACTTAGTCAAGTATGCTGAATTGATTTTTGGAAAGAGAGGCAAATCATCTAGACATCTCATACTGGATCAGATTATCAAATATATCCTTTTACAGATGTGACTCATATTCTGAAAGTCTTCTCTTTTTCCTACTCTTTTTTCTAGACTTTTGGTGCTGCTGACTGGGAGGTCTTTTACATCCGAGACAGAGTCTTTCTTGCTGTGGCAAACAGTCACAGTTATGACAGTAGCACAGTAGCACCAATCAACACTTTTGCCATTAATTCTTCCATCTATGAGCTTAACATCACTGCACAGTTGTTTGTCAAGTTCCAGGACATCCTTACATACAGGTGCCTTTTCTGAGTATTGCTCAAAACATTGGCATTGGGTTCTTTTGTTAGTAGGAAAATATTTTCAAGAATGTTTGGGTTTGTTTTCATATTCTAAAAGTACATTCTAGAATACTATCTTAAATTGCTCTTGCCAGTAGAAATACTGTATATAATAGAAACACTGACATTTTCATTTTCTGAAATTATACTGATTTCAGAAAATTATGGCACACCCTGCCATCCCCTGTTCTAATATAAATGGAAACAGAATGTGTTCATCACTGATTCTGTGACTTTTGCAATAACTTTGTATTTGGTTTGTTCATGCCACAGTGCTCTGGACTGGGAATTCTTTTCAGTGGGAGAAGACAACTTTTTGGTTGTTGCAAATTCCTATGATGGCGTGACCTTCTCTGTAAACAGTATTATTTACAGGTAAGTGATATGGAGAACATGCCTCAGTTTTGTCATTTGATATTGGAGTCTTTTTACAATTAAGAAAAAAGGACAAAAGATAAAATGATTGAATCCATGTTATTATGTTAATCTGTATAGGAAAAAAGGCTATACTGAAAATTAGTCTACTGTCACCCTCTATTCTCGATGCTAAATAGCAGATATCCAGATTATAAACAACTAGGTCACTGGAACAGATTCAGTGAGGTGTTTAGCTGTTCCTGAAACTTCCCTTATAAATTCCTTCTTGTTGTACTCACGTGAAAAACTTTTGTAAATTACTCTTGAAAGGCTCATTTTTTCTGAATCTAAACTAAAGCCTGGCTCATGTATCCATGCTCTTTATGTAGTAAACAAAAGGTTAAGTTTTTCCTTCTTCACTTTTTAAAAATAAAAGTGTTACATTTGATGTTCTCCATTCTGTCTCTGTGTACACACACACACACACACACACTCACACACACATTATGTAGGCTTCTGCAAACAGATTTTAAGTGGGAAGAAGGGTGCTATAACTGATGGGTGTTGCACATGTAGTTCAGTGCACGTCTGTCTTCCAGACTGTGAATGTAGACTCCAGATCAGAAAACCAACAATTATATTGATGAATTATTCAAGAGGAGAAGAAGGAAAAAGTCCCCACACATTGGGCTGACCCCTACTTCCTGCTTGCCCCTTCAAACCCTCTACTGGGAATTGAACCCCATAGAATAACATCCAGTTTGAACCTCACAGAATAACATCTGGTTACTTATGTCTGATGAGTCCCAGATAGGACAAACTAGTCTGGTAGTACCTGCCTCCTAGTGGTCAGTGCAAATGAAAACTCTACCCAGGATATATGCTGCATAAAAATAGGAAAATTCCCCTCTCAAAGAAGAGGGGTGGAAGTCATGTAAAGCTCCTTACATGCAAACATGACATAATGTAGCATCCATATTTTTCTGCTCTGAGAGCTTTGGGAAAGTGGGCTGTACATACCATTCTGATAGATTATACCTGTTCTGTAGCTTTATTAACAGAAATCTACTTCCCTGTGTGCCTGTGGAGAGGGAGTTCTGTACTCAGGAGGGGAGTTCTGTAGTCAAAGAAAAATGTTCACTAGTTACTCAGTGAGAAATGGATACAGATGGTGAGAGTTATTGGAAGCCAGAAACGCCTGGAAGCCCAGCCTGGGAAAATTTGGTTTAAGCAATTCCATATGGTATGATAATAAAAAGCTACCTTGAATGAATAATATACTTGGATATGCTAAATATCTACTGTATATCAGGAAAAGTCACTATGATGCCTTCTAGACATTTTGGACCAACCCCCATCAGCTCCAGTCAGCACAGCCAAAAGGCAAAGAATTGTAGGTGTTTTAGTCATAATAATCTGGAAAACACCAAGTTGCCTATTTGTGATCTACTGTATATTGTAAGTCAGACTTTCTCAACCTATTGTTTGGACTCCTAAAATTCCTAGCTATCTGGCTATTGGGTTATTCTGGCTGAGAATTTGGGAGCTGATATCTCACTACATCTGGAGAACACCAGACTAAGGAATCTGACCTCTAGGTTGTCTGAGCTTGCATTAAAGGAATTTTTCTCCAGTTCACTTCCACAGTAAGAAAACAATTTGTAAATATTGGAAGAATTGGATACTATGAGTTGGAAATTACAAACTGAGTAACTGTTTTGTCTGCACTGCAGATGGCAAGGATATGAAGGTTTCGTAGCAGTTCACCATCTTCCAACATTTGGCTGTAGGGATTGGGAAGCTTTCAACACTACAGCTGGTTCTTACCTCATGTATTCAAGTGCTAAAGAACCCCTCTCCAAGGTGCTGAAGCTGAAAATATTTTGACTGGAATGGAGATTCTTGGGTTTCCTGCAATAAGCAAAGCATATGGACTTGGGAGGAAATGTTTTAGTTATTCAAAGCTAGAATGAAAGTCTTTATACTTTGAAGTCACTGCGATTAGCATAGCCAATATAAGAAAGAAATATTATCCTGGCTCTTCTCAGCTAGCTGAGTGGGAAGCTGTGGGAAATTAGATTTTAACAAACCCTTTCTGCTATTAAATTCCTTGAATGGGATAAAACTATACATTTGAGCTAACCAATGATACTTGTGAATTCAAAAACTTTGGTTCACTTGTTCTACCCCTCCCACCACTATATTTATGAACATCATCCGTACCCTAAAAAGCTACCTATATAATTCATACCATTATGCACAACTGAGAGTGCTTTGCTTCTGAAGCAGTAGAGTGGACATCAGAAAAGGCCTCTGGCATCTATCTACTACTGGAAATGATTGGGCATAAGAATTTCTGCCAACCTCTTCCAAGTCCTTGTCTGAATGACTCAACTGCTATCACATTATGGGAAGAGCATGGGAGTGCACCATTTTTATATATGTCAGTCTATTCCAGCAACACACTCATTGTTGTGAAAAGAATTCTGATGTAAATCCTAGGAGAAATAACTAGAGGTTTCTTAGGATATGAAATTCTGTACTATATGAGATTCATAGGACCACAAAGGCCCAACTATTTTGTTTTTGTTTTTTAATTTGAACCATTTCCAGATTTGAATCTCAGGGTTTCAAGGAAAAAATTCTGAGCCTTGCTGAGAAAATTCAAAATTCAGTTACTCCTTTATTACAAAGTGCTGGGACTACCATAGACTGAATGAAATATATTCCTTGTTGTAGAAGGGCTGTGTCTTTACAAAGAGTCTTTGATTTATTATGAGTCTTCAAGGTTTGCATTCTCCAGCTTTGCAGCATAGCTACAAGGAATAGAAAAGCCAATATTGTTTAAGAGTTTTTGTTTTAAGCTTTAAGAAAGAATGATTCTGACCATTTTCACTTGGGGACATCAGGAAAGCCCAGTATTTTTTATATGGATTTATGATATCTCTGCAATAAACTCCAACCCTAGTTGATTGATACTTTCTTAGTTTATGATCTCATGCTAGTTTGTGAATAGTAAAGCTTCTATTTGCTGCTAAGAAATATGTTATTGTCCATTTATGAAATATTATAATATGTAAATTGATGACAGTCACATTTGTTATATGGAGATGGACTTATTTATTATTGGGATAATATTTACAATATTGAAAGCAGTTCCTAATAAAATCAACAGAGTGATTTGCACCATCTCAGAGGTGCTGTGTCAGTGCTTATTTGCATTCCAGCTTCATCTCAGGTGAAATCTAACTATAGCTCCAACTACTGTGATGTCTGAGCTCCACATAATTTAAGTATTGGAGTTATCCAGCCTGGATTCAATTTGACATTTAGAGAAAGTAAAGCAAAGTGAGAAAACTTAAGAATTCAGTACAGTACTTGTATTTACTTCAATCAATGGATAGTGAAATTATGAAATTGCCATATATATGGTGTGAGGCATGTGTTTAAACCACAAACACCAAATGGAGCAGGAAATAAGTGCACTGAGTCAGACAGATCTGTGTTTGCCTTGGAGCCTGCCTTACCCACGTCCCCAAGTTAGACTCTCTGCCTTCAGCTGCAAGGGGGAATATTGTTATATTTTGTTCTATCTCTGGAGAATGGAATAGTGAACCTGGAAAAGAAATGCATCAGCTTAAGTCTCCACCCCAGGATACAGCTTAGTGGGTGACTCTGGGCTAGTCACTTTCTCTCAGCCCAACCTACAACATGAAGACATGATGGCAGGGATAAAATGGATGGAGACATCCCCCCCCCCATGCACCATTTGATTCAATTAAAATGTCCTGGTGTCAAGAACCTTTTGAAGTGCTGGGCATCATCACTTGATCTCACAGGATCACCAAATTGCATGAAGGTCTTGTATGCTCATCCTTGAAAACTCATGAAATTTTGTCAGTATAGCCTTAAATCCTGAGAGATCTGATGCGGAATACCAACATCTCATGAGATTTGGTGATTTTACTAATGTGAAATCTTTTTGCTCTATTTTTTTAAAGATTATATATTTCATTTTTTGAATCCTCAGATGCCATCTAAGGCTATCATGCACACTGTCTTCTGCAGGTCGTGTGTTGTCAATCTTTGTAATAGACCAATATCACTCTTTAATCAATGTGTATTTGCTCCTGAGTATAGCTAAAGATCTTTCTTTCTGCTAGTTCAGCTTGATAATTGCTTCTTCTATGAAGCCAAATTGTAAGCCATTTAGGTAATGTTTTATTTCAAAGTTTATTATATGTTTACAGCAGTGTTATCACGTGGTGCCTTGTAATGATTCCTTGCTCTAAAATAATTGAAACATAATCCGTTGACAATATAAATGAGTTTAACAGTATAAATGAATCTAGTACTTTCCCAATGTATTAAAGTGGAATGCTCAGAATTTTGTCAAGTCTGTTGACCACATGGGTCAGAAGTTCTGGGAATTGTTGTCACTGTCCATCTGGAGAGCACCAGGTTGAAGAAGGCTGGATTACTCACTATGACAACCTGCTTCAATCTGAAAGCTGACAAAGCTGTCATAGTCTGTCCTCCACTTCTGTGCTTCTCCCACATCCTTTTTGACTTTCCAGTTGGTACTGAGTCAGTGTAGGATAAGAGGCAATTGCACAGAAGCTCTGCTGCTCGTTTAATGTCAGAACTGGTAGGGTTCTTGGCATAATATGAGCAAGCAAAACAGCAATGAGAAGCCAAGGAGATAAAGGAAGGAGGGATGTAGGAAGGAAGTAATCAAGGAGACACATAAAGCTCATGGACAGAAGGAAGGGATAAAATGAAGGATTCTGAAGTAACTGTGGATATGATTAAAAAACAGCCCAAGGATGTTGGGGAACCTTAATTGCTAAAGGGTTTTTCCATTGCAATGCCAGCACAACATTTGCTGTCCTTATTGCCAATCCTCTTCTGTCTCTAAATTGTCTTTTCTGAGCTGTGAGTTACACTAGGCAAAGTGATGGGTTTTCTTCTTTACCATCTCCCTTCAGGTCACCAGCCAAGAGGGAAAAATCCATTCATCAAAGCTCTGCAACAGGTATGAGATAGGTCTGACTTCAGGGCTGTGCCTGGGCTGCTTTAAGCTACTTTGTCTGCCTCTGCTCCTATGCAGTATCAGTTTGAGTGGAGAAATACTACTTTTAAAAAACTGGTACACTTAAGAATGATTTAAATCTGTTTCACTCATGGGCTGTGGAGGAGATGAGAATAATGTTGTGGAGCTAAGGGAAAAATAAGTGTTATTAGAGCATGACTGTGCAGTGTTAAAGTGAAAGTACAGGTAGTACTCAAGTTATGACGGCAATTGGGACCAGAATTTCTGTCACTAAGCAATGTGGCCATAAAGCATTGACCTCATCACTTAGCGACTGTAATCCTGGCAGTTTCAATTGCCATTGTAACCCCTGGACATGTGGGTCATTAAGCAGGAAGAGGTGGGAGTCCCAGGCAAGGAGGCAAGAGCTGCGGGTGAGAGCTATGGGTGGGAGGGTACCATGGGCAGGTGCTGCAAAGTGTAGATAGGTGTGTGGGTGCCATGGGAGGGCAAGTGGTGGGGTGCTGCAGGCAGGCACTGCATAGTGTGGGCAGGTGAAAAAGTGATGGGAGTGGGAGCAACTTGTGACCTCCTGACAGTTTCCCCATTGATTTTGCTTTTGGGAATCTGGTAAGGAATGTTGGAAATTGGAATCACATGACCACAGCTTGCTGCTATGTTGTAATTGCAAACCAGGCATTGAGTACCTGGAGTGTGATCACATGACTGCAGGCACATTGTGACAGCCAGAACTCAGAGGACCAGTCGTAAGTCCTCCTTGTTCAATGCTGTTGTAACTTTGAATGGTCACTGAATGAGTGGTCATACTCCAAACACTACTTGTAGGGACACAGTCCAAAGCAACCTTTCCTACTTCAAGTATTTTCAACAGCCAATGTGACTAGAGATAATAAACCTGTAAGCCAAGTGTGATCAGGAAAATGTGTACTATGGAGCAGAACAGGCAAAGGCAAGGATAATGGAAGGAAAGAAGCAAGGGAAGGAAACAGGGAGTTGCTCTTCTAGGCAAGATCTATCTGCATGGTATTATTTCCATCTATGCTCACACAAATGTTTTGGCCTTGGGTTTTGTTTCTAGCTGCTGATAATATAGTAATTGATAGAGCTACAAGGCAAAAGAATGAGTTTTTTAAAAAGACCATTATGCAGAGCATATGATAAAAAGTCACAACTCCTCTGTCTCATAGACCACTATCCTCCTCCTAATTTTCCTTTGCAAATGTTCCATTCTTCTCTGCTTTATCCAACCTCTTCATATTATAGCATTAAACTCCAGTTAACTCAAAACAAGCAAAATATGGCAGATAATTAATTTAGGGCTATGTTACCTGGGCTTAAAAATCCAGAAGACCACTAAATGGCAGCAAAGAGTATCTTTTTGCTGCCATCTAGTGGTTGTCCAGATTTGTGCAGCCCAGATATAATACTGCTAATTAATAAAGTTGGGTGTAATAAGTGCTGCCAAACTTCTTCAGCCCAAAGTAAAAGGGTCCATTCCTTTACAAGACCAACTGGGGGCAATGCAGGCATAAATTCAATTGGGAAGGGAATTGGCTTCCTGCAGGTAACAATTATAATTACAATAATTATTTCCAAACACACAGGCAAGTTTCTGTGCAATAGGATCTGCAGGTAGGAATTATGTCCCCTATATGAAGAATTAGCACTGAATTTAACTTATCTTCCTGTTTCTTCCATCTTCTTTTTTCCTTATGGGCTATGTTTATTAAATTATCAGTTTGTTTGCAGAAATATTAGTGATTTTTAATGTTTGTGTAGCACCTTTTTTTAATAAAAGGAGGAGCAAGAGGATAACCTCTTTGATTTTTAAACAGTTTAAAAGAAAAAAAGTGACATTGGATGACCTCTTCGGGATTTAACTACATAGTAAATGGATGCACAGCCACCAGTATTTTCTAAGTTCACAAAATAGTGCAGGAATCTGTTACTCATTATGAGAGATGTCATAGCCACATTCTACACTAAGAATTATGCTTTTCCAGGAAGAAGATAGAATAGTTTCAACATCAGACTGAATTATATCCCCATAACTCAAATGTTACCAGAAGAAAAACATCTGTATCCTGCACAACAAATTAATAGCGAACGTACATAAGCAGTAGTATAAAACCAGCAATCAGAAAAAAGGCCCTGAACTTCTGTCCTGAAATTTGTCAAAGGGTTGATTAGTCAGCTGTTGCATGGTAGAGCTTCAGATGTGATGTAATGGTATGTGAGAAGGACCTTGAGAAATGGGGCGAAGAAATACTGTCTAGGGAATAGTCAGATAAGAGAAGGCATAGCTCGCAGCTGCATAATGGGTGGAGAAAGAGGCTCATAAGGGACCCTTCTTCACTTCTCAGGCTGTAAAGAAGATAGTGGGAGATTTGTACTTTCAGACTTGCAAGATTCTTTTAATGTAGCCTTACAATAAAGTAGAATTAGCTCATCTGATTGTGTTTCCTGTCTGGCCTACCTGGGAACGCTGACATCAATCTTTCAAGTCTCAAAGTACAAATCTCCTGCTGTCTCCTTTACAGCCTGAGAAGTTAGGGAGGGTCCCTTCTGAGCCTCTTTCTCCACCCATTATGCAGCTGCAGACTATACCTTCTCTTATCTGAAAGTTCCCTAGGCAGCATCTCTTTGCCCCATTTCTCAAGGTCCTTCTCACAAACTATTACACGTGATCTCCAAAAAGTGTTAAGAGTGCAAAGAATTACAAATGTGGCCCCTGCAACACCTTACAGCAGTTGCATCTTTTCCCAGGATCACATGCAATCCAAGAAAATGGCCTTGATGCTTTAAGGTGTTGCAGAGAGGTGCCACATTTGTGCTCTCACATGTTCCAAACACTTTTGGGTGAGTGAAACCATAGTACTGCACAACCCTGCAAGATAGATATATGAAATTCTACCAAATACATCCAATATAAATCTGTGTTGGGTAATTAGAACATACATTTTCCAAAAAGTAGCCAGCTGGAAAGTTGGGAGCTATGATAGCACACTAAAACAGCATGGCAGGGAATCAAAGGTAAGGTTCTCAAGAGTCTTAAAATGCATAATAACTGGGTCCACACAGGATGAAGGCTTAATTTGGGGCTCTGTTTTCAAATGGCAAGCCCAACATGTTTTTGTGCCTAGTGTAGTGTGTGAATACTGTGTAGTGTTGCTGTCAAATTTATTTGCTGCCAGTAGATTCTATTTGGTTACTGAACTTGTTTTAGGAACTCACTGAGGAACTGTTATCAAATAGGACAACTAGTTTTTTTTTTTTTAAGTTAAAAATATTATTCATTTTTCCCTTTTCAGATTTATTAATCTCCAGACCAGCTGTACTTTCAGGCCACCATTTGCAATATGAAGTAAGCGTAGGTAGAAATAGACAATTTCACCATTATGTATCTGCCCCACCTATCTAAGGAGAAACTATTCAGCATTGTTCTTTATAACATATGCATACTTTTTCCTTTACTATAATGTTTGTGGAATTAAAAACACGTTATCAGTCTGATGAAGAATGAAGACGTACGGGCTCCAGATGCAGTATAAAGTATATCCTCTTTAGATTTGCAGCACACACACAAACATACGCATCACATGTATCATATTAAATTACACCAATCTATATGGGTTCTTGTTTGCAAAATCTATGAATTTGGAGACAGAACTGTCTGTTAGCTTTAGAGAAAGTGTTCTGTGGAGTATCAAGCAAAAGTCAACCATGTACATACTTCCATTGACATCGTGAGCACATTTGTCAGGATTATATTGCTCCATTTGAGGGTTTTTAAATTTCTCTCTTGGAATCAGATCTTGATTGTGAACTTCAGGGAGCCATAATAAACCATGTACTGTCCAAATGTCTTGCCAAGGAGATCATTTTATAGATTTTCTCTATAGTGTTTGCTGGGTCCACTATTGGTAACAATAGCATGGAACGCAGGGAAACATGGTTTAGACATTCTTACTATGCTTATAATGTCAATATTTTTTTAACCTTTTATGAAACATTTTGTTTTTTTAAAAAAATTAGAAAAGTCCTGGCTGAATTAGTAGGAAATAAACTTTCTATGTTTCACATTCAACATTTTCTTCTTTAGAAAACAGGCTGTATAGCTGAGGGTCAGCACCCCTGGCTACAGGATTGTGCTGATAGTCTCTTTAGGAACTCTTGTGCTAGGTAATGACTTCAAGTATTCCAGATGCTTCTTTGTATCCTCTTGGTTGTGCCGGACATAGTAAACCACATAGCTAATGACCAAGGTAAACCAACTGAACATGGTAACAAACATGGCAACATCAGTAGTTTTCTGGTGCATGTTGCAAAAGTTGATGCCTGAATCCAGGATGTGGAGCAGAGGTTTGCCAGCATATTCCTCTTGCACAGATGTTTGGCATGTGATCTCATTGACTGAATCAGGGTCCAGTTTCACTTCCCACAAGACTTCCTGCAAAGTACATTCACAATGCCAAGGGTTGTTGGATAAGCGAATCATGGCATTCAAGTTGACCAGGGCTTCCTTGGGGATTCTCTGTATATGATTGCCAGAGAGATCCAGCAAGCGCAGGCCATCAGCCACACCCTTAAATGCTGCTGAATCAATCTTCTCAATGGCATTTTTGGAGAGATCTATTTCTTGTAAGTGGGCAAGATGCCTGAAAGTGCTGTTGGGAACTGCAGTAATTTTATTTGCATCCAGCTTCAGAAACATGGTATCTTTAGGAATATCTGTTGGAATCTCTTCCAAGTTGCTAGCACTGCACAGAACAGCAGTTGCCCCTGAATAATTGGTACACTGACACTGTTCAGGGCAGGACGTACAACAACAGGAAGGGGTACAAAAGAAGAGGCAGAAGAGAACTTGAGAGCAAAGGAACAGTGCAGGCCAAGATGTCTCAGTTGCCAAAAACATGCTGGTCATCCAATCAGTAGTAGGCAGTCCTGCATGGCTGCTAAGGCAAAGAAAATTAGTCTTTTTTTCACGCTCCTTAGAACTGGGAAGCCGCACAACAGTTTCTTCAGGCTACAGGTGGGTTGATTTGCACTGAGGTCAGGTACGTCACAGCCATCCACTCACTCTTCTCCTTTTCCAGAGCACAGAAAGATGGGCAAGTAATCTCTATAGGGGCAAACAATATGAATACATTTTCATCTAATTCCAGCACAGAAGTTAAAACTGGCACCTATGTTCAGACAAAAGTTGATGACTTAAATATTTGTGACTGTAAATTTCTGTAACAAAGCCCTGATAGCTAGCTGGTTGGCTTTCCTTCTTTCCTTCCTCCACTGAGAAGAAACGATTGAGGACAAAAGCCTTGTGAACATTTCTCTCTCCCTTTTTCAATTACTCTGCTGTTGAAGGTGATGGAGAATGTTAGTGCTGGTGGTGTTTTTTGGAAAAATATGTTTTCATCACTGTGAAGCAGCCCAACTAGCCCTATCCCATTCCTAAAACCCCGGTGGAAGGAATTCCTTCTGGGGATTTAAAAGAAGCATGGAAGCCAGGGAGGTTGCAGATCAGTGGCATAAATAAAGTGAAGCGAGGGGTGGCAGCTACCCACAATGAACTCCATGGCTACTCCCACTGGGGTAGGGCTACTTTATCTGGTCTGCAAAAGTCTAGATGACCAGCAAGCAACAGCGAAGGTTTTTTTTTTCCTATTACTTTGCTGTTACGGGTGACGATTGTCCCAGTTTTTGCAGACCAGATGTGATAACCCAAAGCAGGGCCCCAATAGGAGTTGTAGCAGAAGAGTAGTCTCTGTGGAAGTGAGGAGAGAATAAGTGAGGGAATAGATATCTCCATTGCTGCTGCTCTCAAGTAATGTGTCAGAAGCAGCAATATACTCTGCAAATGGGAGGTCCTGGTGGCTTCCCCACCACTTGCTGCTAGCTGCTTTCTTTATCTCCTCATTCTCCTCCTCCTTTCTACTTGGGCTGCTGCATTCAATATGATACAAAATACAACTTCATTTATCTGCTGCCATCTGGTGGTCATCCAGATGGCATGGGAAGGGGCAGGAGATCCACCCTAAGTCTAATGGTCAAGTAGGAGGGGAGAAGGAATATCTTGGATGACTAAGGAGGTGAGGAAGGACCCTCATAAGCCTCACATCCTTAAGGGAAGAAGCAACCATGTGGCCCTGTTCATTCCACCTGCCCTCAACCGCTACAGCCTAGGGGGAAGCTGAGCACCTCAGACCTCTCAGCAGTGAAAGGCCTATCTGAGGAGTTTGTTTTGGGGTCTATAATGTTCTAAAGTTACAAGACCAATTTTTAACTAAGTAAATGCAAGAGCACTGTACTCTGCCCAGGAATTTGCACCAAAATTCTCTTCTCTTTTGAAAGAGAGGAGGAGAAGGAGAAGGAGAAGGAGAAGGAGAAGGAGAAGGAGAAGGAGAAGGAGAAGGAGAAGAACTTTTATGTACTAGTACAACATAGTCCTTTTATTTAAAACATATTCTGAAATCTACGTCAGCTAAGCTGATAGGAGTGCAAGTATGACAACTACAGGGGAGAAAGGAAAAAAAATGCCTGCTCCATTTGGATTCACTGCAATGGGAAAAAAGTTTGTACATAATAAGGTCAGGAGATTTTTGCAGGGAAGAAGCATTCAGTGGGGAATGATTAACATTACAAAGAAACAGGAAGCTTGGAAATCCTGTTTTCATTTGTAACATGTTGTTCTGACCTTAAGGGAGAGACACTGTGGAAAGGAATTCCGCTTGTCCATTCCCTGTTTCTTATTCTACCCCTGAAATGAATCTGCTTGATGAGAGTTGGGATATTCACAGCATGGTAGAATAGTTTGGCAAGGAAAAGAGGTTAAGCATCTGTTCTCTCTGCCACTTTTCTGCTGTAAAGCATACTAATTAGAGACCTTTTCCTTCCTGCCTTCCTTCCCAGTATTGGATTGCTTTGCTGTTACGTTTTTTGAAACTCTCAGATCCTAAGAGGGGAATCTATATGCCTGAATCCTTTTCTGTTGATGGCATATTTTTATAGTTGACAAAATGGACAAAATAAAATGGTGCACATGACTGAAAAGTAATTATAAAAAACTATGACTGACATTATATGCCAAAGATGGTAAGAGCAATTAACTCCACTACCAAGCTGTCCCAAAAGACGTAAACAGGACCACAGAATTCTGTGTGTTCTATACCAGTTTAACTGTCATGGCTTCTGCTGTCAAAGAATGCTGGGAATTGTAGTCTGGAGAGGATGCAGAGAATTCTGTGAGGGATCTTTAGTAGCTGGTCACAGAACTACAATCCCCAGAGTTCCCTGAGGAAATTGACTGATTGATAAATCAATTGAATACTGTGATATAAATAGGCCATTTTGGGGATCAGCTATAGCCACCAATTTGGTATCTGAAAATCTGGATTTGTAGGTACTGCCTATAGCCAACCTGCTGTGGCTCTTAGGATCCTGCTGGTCATAGTGATGGAGGAAATCTCTTGGGTAGGGGGGAATCCTCTCTATCCCTATAAGAATGCTTCCTTCTCCTCTTCAACCTTGCCACAACCTATCGCCTAAGATGAAGCTTGCTGGGGAAGGAAATGTTGGCAAGCAGATTTTCAAACCCCTGTAGCACTGTGACATGACAAGCAGCACATCTGCTGCCTTTCCCCAAACTATTAAAGGTACATGAGTCATAATGTTGAAATGTTGGCAACCCCTGCTCTAAGCATAACAGGGAAAGCTGCTAATCTTATTTTCCTTCAGGAGATGTAAATATGACACTAAATCTAGCTGCAGTCTCCACCTACATCTTCCCCCCAGAGTTTCAACCATGATGTCAAAAACAAGAGCAGCACAGATGCCAGACGCCTACCTAGTCACAGAGAAAATCCCTCCCCCACCCCCCTCCATTTGGGTTCCTGGGTTGTGCCTTTTGAAAAGAATTCACATAATCACCTTTAACCACTCCATCGTGCAAAGGTGCCATCACTGGTCTGCCCTCTTATCACTGCCTTCCCTCCTCCCTGTTTGACCACGATACCTGAACTGAGGTCTGCCGATCCCCTTTCCCTGAGGATCCCAAGTTTCTCCAGCATCCAAAGCTCAAGGGCTCTTGCTCTGCCTTCTCTTGCCACACCCTTGCCTGGATGTGGGTGCAGTTCAGAGTGGCGGCGGCAGCGGCAGCGGCAGTGAGACTTGCAGCCTGCACACAGCACTTGTTGCTGCCGTCCTCTTCTCTTCCTTCCCATCAGTCGCACACAAAGCCATTCATGGCAAATGCTGGCTCTAATTGGATCGCATCTGCTTGTCACTGCCACCCTAGCTGAGCATCCTGGAATTTTTAAAGGGGCCGTTTGGTAATAAAGGATGTATTAGCACACATAGGAAGCAACATAGCACCCTATTGCTTGCTTGGGAGTTACATACTACATTATCATATACTTGCAATGCAGTAGCTGATAATCACCAGGCGTAGATCAGGAAGCAGGCATTCAGTGTTGCTTTCCATTATTGCACAGATGCCAAAATGTTAAGCCTCGTATTCACTATTAGAGGTGCTTTCTGTTACAGCAGCATGACATTTCCCCTGCATTAATTTCAGGTCATAATATCTCCTTGGACTTTTTCTTTTTTATCTTAAGGAGCAACACTGCAAGCTTGTTCTTACACAGTTATTGTGAGCATCTTTAATACTGAAAGGAAAACTCATATTTGCACATTGCAATACATACATGTCTGTCATCTGCTGTAGATTAATAAGAGGAGGTTCATCATGGACTCCATTTTAAAATCATAGAATGAAAAGGGCCTGTTGAGTCCAACCTGCTCAGTGCAGGAATTCAAAGCCCCACAACGATCGAGCCTCTGCTTAACACATCTGTTTCTGGATAACGGATTCCGCCTTCAAACTGCTCTGTCTGCTAGGAAGTTTTTCTTTATGTTCAGTCAGATTTTACCTTCCTGTAACTTAAATCCATTATTCCAAGTCCCACATTCAGGAATAGAGACAACACATCTTGGCTATCTTGTGTGTGACATCCTTTCATGTATTTGAAGAGGGCTAGCCTATTCTCCTTCATTGTCTTTTCTCTAAACAAACCCAGTGCCTTCAATTTCTCTATAGGGGTTGGACTCTAGTTCCCTATTCATCCCTGTTGCCCTTCTCTAAACCTGTTTCAATTTCTATGGATCTTTACTGCAATGCGCAGAACTGAACCCAGTACTTAAGACAGGGTCTCACCAAAGCAGAATAAAGTGAATTGATTACTTCAGTTTTTAAAAATTATACTTCTATTGATGCAAACTGCAATTGCATTTGGCTTTTTAAATAGTCATATAGAAGAATTGTCTCATGTTCACTTTGTAGTCAACTGCTACTATTTATATGATAACTTTGTTGTTGGGCCTAGATTATATTAATGGACATCACATACTTCCAGTCATCTATATTATCAAACTATTCTGTATTGAACTGGGGTACTGTCTCTGCCCAGGCTGGAGCTGGGGAGAAGAAAGAATGACTCTTGGCTACTGTATGCACCTTCCAGCCATTGACTGGAACTATTTGTTGGTGAAAACCCACTAAGAAAACCCACTAAGGTTGCCCTGCCCTTGTTTCTTATAGGAACAAAACCATGAACTACATATTAGCCCAAGAACTGGACTGCTGTTAGAGATTTGCTTATGTGTGATTTAGCATGATGAGTAAATCTAGACAGTGTGGTTTACGGTTTAGCATGTTGTGTAGTTTAAATTGTAGTTTATCCAGTTAACCATGGTTAAGGCATTCTGTCTTAGTGTGTTGTGAATTCATGTGGATAGGTTTTGGGGAATGGTAAGGCTTCTCCATGAGAGCCAGTTTGGCGTAGTGTTTAAGGTACCAGGTTAGAAACCAGGAGACTGTGAGTTCTAGTTCCACCTTAGGCACAATGCTAGCTGGGTGGCCTTGGGCAAACCACCGTCTCTCAGCCCTAGGAATCAGGCAATGGCAAACCCAAAATCTTGCCAAGAAAACTGCAGGGACTTGTCCAGGCAGTCTCCAGGAATCTACACTGACTTGAAGACACACACACAAGGCTATTCCATAGGAGTGGCAATGTCTGTAGATGCACTGTTCTGATTGGAGGACATAAAATGTTTGTTTCCTAGAATTTACAAAACCCCAGAGCACAGTGTGTGTGTGTGTGTGTGATGAAATGTGCATTACAATTCCACCCTTTAGGTACTTGCATGTGATGTTGCAATGAAAGAGTGGAGTTTGTGTTGTGATGCCATAATATTTGATCATATTAGTGTCCTTGTGATTAGGAATACTTATCAACTGTACATGAAATAAACTGTCATACAGTCTAAATCTATCGGTGTTCAATGAACCATAAACTAACCACACAAGCTGAATTCCCTCAGCATTCTAGTCTAAAATGTGGTTGCCTAGTTTGTAGTTCAGTGGCTATATTACACAATATCCTTCAGTGTACTACTGTTTGCAGAATATGCTGCATTCACATAAGAAGCTAAGCTTGGTTACTTTTGACCTTGGTTTGTCTCTTTGTAGCTTTGCACGTTATGCAAATCCAACCTGGATGGTTCATGATTCAATGAAATGTACAACATCAGTAAATGGGTTCATTCAGTAACCACTTTAAGCATATTGTGTAAACACAGGCAGAGCATTGTGTGAGTGTAGCATTGTTGTTCTGCTGATACACAGGTAAAGTAGACATGTACAATAGGAACTCAAGCCTTAGAAGTCCCAGGACTTCAGCTATAATATCTGCACTTATTTAGAGCTAATGTTCTTTACTGAACATTACTCCTTTACTGAACATCTGCTTTTCCTGCATAGAACTCAGTCTTTCCCTACCACAAGGAGCACATGTGTATTTCTAATTATTCACACTAAAAGCAAACTCTGTTCAGCAGGAGTGTCTGAACAATCCTTCATGGCACCAACCATATCATTTATGAAGCTTGTTAGAGTGCACCCTTAGCAAAAATTGTTGGGAGAAGTAGGAAAACTGGAAGAACTAAAAGATCTTGCAGCTGCCTCAGGTGTGAGATGCAGATGACATTAGGCAATGCTGTGGGGATGTGTCATACAAAAACAGTCTTCCTGGACTGCTGTGTTATGGTTAGGGTGACATCAGATGGAACCTTTAAGAAGACAGCTCATTCAGATAATTTTTCTTAGGTTGCTAGTGGAATTAAGTATGTGTGTGATGTTGGAATGAAAATACTGTTTTTGTTGTTCATTTTATATCCCGCCTTTTCTCCAGAAGTTCATTTCAGGGTACATAGTGCTCTCTCCAGTTTTATCTCTATTATGACCACCCTACTAAGCAGATTAGGCACAGAGAGAGCGACTGGCCTAAAGTTAGCTTCTGGGGTTGAGGATGGATTTGAACCTGCACGTCCCATCCTACTCCTACACTCTACCACCACAAGAGCCAACTTGAGGTTTTTAACCAGAGTCAGGGCTGGATTTAGATTTAATCTACAGGAAGCTGTAGAGGCTCTCTTTGACAAGTGCTGACAGAGAGTAAGGCTGTGTAACAAATGAACTTAGCAAGAATTCTGTGAAGATGCATAACAAACATATGAGGGAGTGGGGAGGAATCATCTTTAAAATGAAGGTGTGAATCTATACAGGAGAACTTAATTTATGGAGACTTTCATATACATAATTATAGTAAAACTGTAATAAATGAAAAAAAATGAAATTTTGAGTGTCTCTTTCAGATTGGAGGCCTCAAGTTGTAGCTTGCTTAGCTTATGCCTAAGTCTGATTTTGAGCAGACATTGTGTATTTAATTGAGAAAATGAAAGACAAAGAGAGATGTTTGTTTGTTTGTTTCTACTTTGAAGAGCTCTAGGAATTTTAGAAGTTGTTTACCTATTTTAAAATGATCATCCTGGGAACTGCACTGAAAGAAAAGATACTGTGTAGACTGCAATCTTAAGAAGCAATTTACATTATTGCAATGGCTGAAATTGTACTTCTGGAACATAAACATAATTTTTGGGCACCTGTTAATGTAACTGAGTCAGGTCACGCACTGATTCCGTTTGTGAAGGCACAACACATCTTAGTCAAGATCCAGTTCACGGGCAAATACAAATATATATATTCAGCTGTAAAGTGTGTGGTCTTTTTCTACACATACTCATACTTTATTTCTAAAAAAAAAACTTTTACAGAGATGGCAGAGCAGCCTTGTGATTTGTGCTAGGTCCAACCACTCTATATGTGAAAATGCAACTTTAGCTGAAAAACAGCAATTCTGGTTTCCTTAGCTTACTTTGAGATTGAGTAGAAAGAACTACAGGCAGTCCTCAGCTTACATTCATACGTTCAGCAACTATTTAAAGTTATGACAGTGCTGTGGTCCTTGAAGTTCTGTTGTGGGGTCCCTGCGGTCATGTGATTGCAATTCATACCCTGAGCACCCAGCTTGCGATTACAACATTGTAGCAAACCATGGTCATGTGATTTCCCACAAGCAAAGTCAATGGGGAAGCTGGCAGGGAGTTAGAAGTCACAGTCATGTGAGGTCCTCACTTAATGATCCATGGGATCCTTACTTAACAACAGCAACCAGGACAACCAGGTTGCTAAGCTAGGTGCTCACATGACATCATGCTTTACGACTGCGTCACTTAGTGATGGCAATTCCAGTCCCAATTGCCATTGTAAGCCGAGGACTACCTGTATAGCACAAATGATGAGTTGCTTAATCCTTCCCGCTGCATATTTTATATGTCAAACTGTGCCAAGTATGGTTCAATAGTTGATACGTTGCTGAAATAATGTACATGAATATAGTTCACATTTTGGGAGAACTGTTTTGTGACCATAAATAGTATGTTTGGATACTTCCTGTGGATCTTCTCAGATTATTTTTCATTCTCCTTGAATATTTAAAGATAAAACTAGGAACTCAAATTGGTATTCAAGCTGCTTTGCTTCTGATAAATAGAATGAAACCTTTGAGGAAAAGCTGTCTGTAAAGCAATTTATTCTATAATCTTTCTATCTATAAGTAACAGCAGTAACATTAATGGCATTTCTGGCACTGATATTTCAAAACTTGCTGAAGCAAATTGTTTTATTGAGAAGAGCAGTCCAAAATGAAGTATAAGTTCAGATTCCATTAACATTAGAATTATTGGACTAAATTAAGAAATATCACAAAATCCCATCTATTATGAGTATCAAGAATAAGTATTGAATACTGCTGGCAAGAAAAAATAGAAGCCAAAAACCTTAGCAATGACATTTTCAGAAGAGAGAAGCAACTTCTTCTAATTAATTTTGCACATATTGAATTAATGATACCTTCCATAAAGAATTAGACCAGCATCATTTCAAGTTATGAATATGCTCCTTATGTTCTTTGTAACAGTGAAACATTCTGTCCTGGGAGGACCATTTGATGAACAAACTGGGAACCTCTGGAAATAGATAGCTTCAGCACAATGGTGGAGTTTTGCCATTCCCCCCTCCCCCAAATTTTAAGATATTATGTAAAATAGCTGTCATTTGAACTAAAGTGAAGTGAGGGAAGACTCATAACCCTTCCCTTACCAGCCAATTCCTCTAAACCTCTAATTCCAGCTGGTTTTTGGATGGTGGATAGATTAATTTTGAGCAAATGATTTAAGAGGTACTTTGCCTTTTTAAATCATCAAGTGCACTTTTGGGAGAAGCATAAGACAGAACTTTTTTATTTTTAGGCCCAGTTAGTCTGAGCAAACTCAGGGAGGCAGTGAAGGACAGGAAGGCCTGGCGCAATATGGTTCATGGGGTCACGAAGAGTTGGACACGACTTAACGACTAAACAACAACAGTCTTTGCTAGACTTATTTCACAATGCCTTTGAGGTCACCTGATTTTTCTCTCCATTTCGTTACTCTGTTATTTTGACTATTTTTGTCTAGTTCTGTTATTTGCTTTTAAGGGAGGCAGGATTCTAAATGTTTTAAGAAACTGTTTAAATTGTTGCAAAAATTCTCTATATTATGTGTGCATTAATGTATTCCATTTATTTCAACTGAAGGACCTTATGTGTAGATGAATTTGAATGTGGAGATTTATTTGCATATCCAGATCATCTTCCTTTACACTAAATAAATAGGAATTCATAAGCAGCAACTTCAGATGGACACATGGAATATCCCCATTCTTTTCAAAGGAGGGGAAGCTAATCTACAAGACAGCAGGCCTAGAAATATAGCCTCTCACTGAAACACATGAGGTACTCAAAGCAGATACTCAAATTCTCACAGAATTGTGAATCAGGCAACCTGTTTATCAGTGTAGCTTGCTGTAAGGTTTCATGGCTCAAGCAGAGATAGCGGATCTCACTTAGTCAGAAGCAGAGCACCTCCAACTGGAAAACTGAATGAGGCTTTGGACATTGAGCATGGTGGCCAAGAGTCTGATGAAACGACAGTTGAGCCAGAACCCAAAGAATTGTAGGCTAGATTTTTTCAGATGTTTTCCTCTGATCTAGACCTCCTGGACTACTATTTGTGCCTGTCTTCAGATGAAGAGCAACAGGAAAAATATGCTTGTCTTTAAGGGTCTACATTCTTCAAGCATCAAGGTGGAGCTTAGCAGTAGTAGACTCAAGGTAAAGGTCTGTTTGGCTTTAATTTGCTCTTTTAGAAGTTTCCCGTAGAGCTGAAATTATTGATCTGCCTTGTGGGTAATAATGATAATCAGATAAAAAAATAATAAAAACTTTCAAGTAATTAAAATAACTGTATGTTTTTAAATTAACCATTCAATACAGCTTACATTTGTTTAACATAAGCCAAATTTAAACTTTAGATGTTTGAGAAACATTTTCCTAATTTAGAAGCTAACTCCACAAATATTAAAATATTTTGCATACCAAGCATAGACCTTGCTGTCATTCTTTTAACAGATTTTCAAATAAACTGTTTAATTTTGCCAATCTACTAGATAAGCCCTGCTGGCTATTAGAATAATACAAAAATGGTAAAAACTGGATAGATAGATGTGTGTGTGTGTGTGTGTGTGTGTGAGAGAGAGAGAGAGAGAGAGAGAGAGAGAGAGAGAGAGTTCACCAAAGGACAACTACACTCATGGCACTAGTCAATGCAAAGTAAACCTTTTTGTATCCAAATGGTAGTATAAGATTTATATAAGAATGAATGAGCTTAATTGCTTTTTACTGCTCTGGTAAAACACCCAGAAGGGTCTGGAGGAAAAATTAGCCTATATCAGGAAGAAAGAATCATACAGTTGAAAGGGGCCATTTAAGCCTAGTCCAACCCAGTGCTCAGTGTAGTCCAAATTAAAGTTCTCCCCACCCCCATGGCCACTAGCTGTCATTGGATCACATTTAATGAAGAAGACCCTATTTGCTTTCTGAGAGCCTGGTTCCATTGTATAATTGCTCTTTGTTTTAGGACATTTTTTCTAACAATCAATTGGAATCTACTTTCCTTTAAATTATGTCTATTATTCTGTGTCCTGCATTATGCAATAATGGAGAACAAGTCATGACCTTCTTCGGGATAATAGCCTTCCAAGTATCTGAAAAGTGCTATCATATTCCCTTTTATTTTTTTCAAGATTAAATACTCTCAGTTCCTTCAATCTCTCTTCACAAAATTTAGTATCCATCTCAGATATTCTTTCAGTTTCTCTGAATCTTTCTCAGAATGTGGGGCCTAGAACTGGATACAATACTCAAGGTGGGACCTGACTGACATAAAATTAATGTGAAGTGATTATGCAGGCTAAAATTGCATTTGTCTTTTTTGCTGCATTATTCCGCTGCTGACTCATACTGAATTTGTGATCAGCCACTATTTCAAGCTCTTTTTCACAGCTACTATTACCGAGTCAGATATCCCTATACCATGGATTTGATTTCCATTTCCTAAGTGAAGAATGTAGGAATGAACTTAAAAGTTTCATTTAGTTATTGTAAACTGATCAAGTATTGTTTTATAGTAAGTGGTATAGAAATGTTTCAAATAAATACATACATATTTTAGCCCATTTCTCTAATTCAGCAATATCATCCTTGTTTTTGCCTTCTAGGGCATTAGTTATCCTACCCAATTCTGTGTCATTTGCAAGCCTGATAAACATTTTTTCCATCTTACATCCAAATCTAAAGTACCAAAGAGTATGGTGCCCAGGAGTGAACCTCAGACAATACCTCACTCCTGTTTGATGAGGAATGATTCATGGAAAAAATTTCAAACCACTTATGTATCCCTTTAGTTGTCACACCACCCATCCCACATTCAACAGCTTTTTAACCAGAGTAGGTTCTCAGTGACTATTAACAAAAACAGAAACTGTTATATTTAGAAATTGTGGGACTTAGGTATAATAGTAATTGATAGTATAATGTTTCATAAACACTCTCATTTCCCCTATTTCTCATTTGGTGTCATTTTTAGGACAAGTTTGGGAGACTTCATTTTTGTTTTGGCCTCGTGATAGCTTGGCTTGTCAACCAAATCTCCAGAGGCTCTGGTTAATTTTAACCAAAAAATTTTGTTAGGCAAAGTCTAACAAATGTCAGATATAGCTTATGATGCTGACTTATTTCAATCAACAATAGTTAAGCTTTAAATTATGTGCTGAAGTGTGGGTGATCTAAAATAGAATCAAAAGCTTCCAACCTTCTCAAGGCCATACTAGGTAGGGGATAGGGACACATAAGCCAATGCATGTTGAGATTCATTCTTGTCATGTTGAAGGCATTCCAGAATGCGGCCATGGGCCATTTGGGGAGGGAGTTTCAGGAACGAAACAGGTTCCCTACATCTTTGCCAGTCAAGGCATCCATAATTGCTGTTAAATCCCTCTGCACTCTCACCCAAACGCAAAAAATAAAAAATAAAAAAAATTGACCCCCCCCCCAACTCTGTGATTCTGGATGCCACAAAAGCGATAATGGTAGGCTGGAAAATGTTGCACTGGGAGAGCTTCAAAAGCCTGTCTTGGATGTCAGTAATGCCAGCTGATATTCTTCAGCTCAGCATGGCAATGGTTATCATATACCAACAACAAACAACTGGAACTGCTGAAATGTGATGGCTTTCTGGCTGAGTGAACAACTGGACCAGGAATCTTTTGGAACTGGATATGTACTGATCTTTCAAAGGTAGCACTAATGATGGGGTGTGCAATTTGAAGGCAGACATTGCCTACTCCCCTGCTATTAGTGTTAAATAGTTATCCAAGATGAATTATGACTCACCTCATTGTATACTTTACAAATTTATGAGGCCACCCAGAGCCCTGCTGTCCATTACTTCTACATGATCCACAGGAATATGTGTGGCACAGCTGGAAAGGGAATTCAGGGCTCCAGTATAATGAAGGAAGGCTCTGACCCTTCTCTTTTGCAGTTTAAACAAACATACATTTTTGGCCAAGTCAAGAAGAATTTCATCTCTAAGTTCAGCTGGAATGGAAAAATGCACCAAGAGATCCACCAAAAAGCAGGATACAGTTTGGTTTACTGCATTTAGAAAGAGCTGAGGGAGAAATGCAAATGCAAAGTTTGGTGTTGCTGCTTGGTCATTAGAAATATGCTCCCAAAAGGACAGATGCTTTCCTCAGAAGTTCTTTGTGATTGACATAAAGGGGGATCTTCTTGTCCACCACCTGCCATCGCACCATCACCTCAAGGTCACAACCCTGGAGAAACTGGAGAAAGAAATCCCAGAAAGCAAAAGGAATTTGGTCATAATTAGTTTCCCTGCAGCCTCATAAAAGCCAGAAGGAAACAGTCTTGGAACATGTGATATGAATAGATTCCCTCAAAAACCTCAGTGAGTATATTAACCAGAGATATAACCAGAGTATATAAAACACTCCTAGGGTTTGCACTTTCTCTGCTTAGCGCTATATACAATACAGTGCTCTTTATCTGACTGCATCTGCAGTAGACCTGCTAAATATTCCTGTTGTTATGTGTTCAGGAATTGTGACCTATTCTCTGTCTCTCTCACACACAGTCTGGCTCTCTTCTCTAATATGTGTCCATTTCTTTCTTTTCCATGATTTTGTGTTTCACCTTTCAAAGTGCTTTTTAAAATTTTCTCTAGACACCTCAGCTACTTCTCTGGGCATCCACCCTGGGTTTCGTTCACAGAATCTTAGAATTTGCATCTACAGGATAGCCCTATAGTATAATGGTAAGAAGTGCCCTGGCGACATGTACCGAATTAAGACGCTTCATTTCTACATCATTGTGATCTTCAAAGTGTACATTGATGGCCACTGTCTCTATCCAAGCATTGTCTGTGTTCCTTGGATCATCCACATACCCTTTGTATATCTAGAAGAAAGTAGGATCCAGGGAGATAGAGAGAGAGGAAAGACAGAAAGGCTGGTATCATTAAGAGGATAGAGCAATTTTTTAATTAATCTAAAGAACAGGTCTCTCAAGATGGTGGGTAGTAGTAAATATTTAAAAAGTACCATTCCCTCTGTGAAAGATGCTGGTAGTACTGTTATTTTATTATAGAAAATAGCCTTTAGTTCAGTTGCCCAAGAATGCAGGGCATTTTTCTGTTCTGTGAGATTAAGGAGTTTTTACTTTGTCTTGCAACACATGGACAGAATCAACCCCAGTTGGGAAACAATATTTTACATCAAGCCAAATCCAAAAGTGCTTACATACTATTTAAAAGAGACAATCAAAAGCCTAGGTAGGAAAGAAACAGCCTAGAACACATCCCTTCCAGCAGCCAACACACAGATAAGCAGGAAACAGCACCCAATAATGATCAGGGAAGAAACAATACCCTAATCCAGGAACCACCAAGGAGGAAGCCACATCCTCACCAAAAATGGCAGAGCAAGCTACTATATGTAAACAGCCAGCAAACTCCACTCTCCCTCATGCTAATGATGTTACCTAGCCTGGTTAATGAAAAGATGGCAAAAAAGCAACCAAGCTCAGATAGCACCAAGAACCCAACCCTAAACTACATATATCCTCTTCCATTGGATAAATCATTTATTGGATCACAGGATTATGAAAAAGGATAACAAGTCTACTTTGCTAAATACTGGGGACTTACATAATATGGATGCATCAGTACATATAGAAATGCCCCCTAAAGTCAGTAAATAAAATGTGGGTGACCAATTCTGTGCCTTCAATAAACTGCAAAATACTGTGATTTTTCTATTGTTCAAAAATGTGGTCTTTAAAAAATATATATCTTTGATTCAAAACCATATTATGTGCATATTTATGTACTATGTAACCCCAGCATCACAAGTGCAATTCTCTACTAGTGTCATGCCTTAGGAAGGTAGTGGGAAAAGTGGCTACTATTCACTAACAGTATCTACATGACTCTTTTCTCTGCCTACATCAAGCTCCAGCTGAATGGCCCAAATACCTCTGTTCCTTGATTCAGCAATTTCTGAAATTGTGGCCAGAATTCTCGTCTCAGGACCTGTTTTATTTTTTGTGGCAATGCTTCCCCAGGTTCAAGAGATCCCTGGAAAGAATAAAAGGACTATTTAGTGTAAGAGGCAGCTAACACTTTACACATACTATCAACTATAATGCTACTCAAAACAGGAGTTTCTATTCATGTTTCAGTTGACGAACAGTTCTTTGGAGTGGGCGGCCCTAAAAAATTTAATAAAATAAAATAAATAAATCTCTGAGGTGCTGGAAAATATAAGTTGGTTTCTTGGCTGCCATCTTGGTGAATAACATAATTCAGTGTTGGAAACTCAGATAAGAATTCTGGAATCCCTTGCCTGAGTTATTAAAATCACAAATTTTAATTACACATCTCTACCCCCGGGGCCATTAAGTGATGCTACTGAGGTTCTGGAACTGAAGGCTGTGGAGGTCCGAATGGGGAAGAACAGGCTTCAGCTTGACCCTAGCAAACTGGACAGATTTGGGTTTTAAGGCCCCTTGGACCTGGAGATTTACCATCCTTAGTTCTTTGTGGGGTTGCCCTGCTCCAGTCAGAACTGTACACTTCATGGGGTACAGTTCATGGGGATCTTCATGGAATTGTGGCTTCTGTTTGAGGAATGGGTAGCAGCCATGGCCAGGAGGGCTTTTTGCACAGATTTGTGTTCTGTATCAATTGCATCCTTTCCTGGATTGGAAGGCATTACTAAGGGCCACTCATGCCTTGGTTGATGCCTGAATGAATTATTGCAATGTGCTCTACACAGGACTGACCTTGAAGATCATCATCAGCTGGAGCTGGTTCAGAATGCAGCCACATGGACAGTTATGGGTACACCTCAGACTGCACATGTTTCACCATTGCTCTGTGAATTGCATTGACTCCCAGTAGGTTTCTCGGTGCAATTCAAGAGGTTGGTTGCTACCTATAAAGCCATACCTTTCTCCAATTGTTTATGGTCAAACCACTAGATCTGGCTGGGTGGGCATGCTCTGGGTTTGATTCATTTGACATTTCATAATCCTTACAGACCTGGATGTTTCCCTAGGCATGGGGCCTGTAGACTGGATGAACCTGTCATTGTGGTTTTCCTTGGCATGATTGTAGTTATGTGGTTGAACTGAAGTACTTAAGTAAGGTTCTTAGAGACATGCCAAATTGTTGGAATCAATCTCAGACTACAGCACAGAATCCACACTTATCCAATTGATGAAAAATGCACCCAACTCATGTTTTCCTTATGGAAAACTTCAGAAGGCAGTCACACTTTTCTCTTTCTATAGATTGGTTGTTTTACATATTATTAATTGGCCTGACTTTATTAAATTACCAACTTAGATCCTACTGAAGATGGACTGCCCCATATACGCTTACCCCAAGTAAAGCCCAATTATCCAAGAAAGGGAATTTGACCACTAGGACTTCCAGCATTTTCTTCAAGTTTTTTCTATAAATGGATCCATCAACATTCCTCTGCCAACTATAAAGAGAAAGATTACATCTTGCTGTTGTATGTTTTAAAGGTACATGATGAAATCTATACTACTAAACAGACTGAGCTCTGAATATTATCTGGATCAGAGGCAGGATACAAATGTAATTACATAAATTGCAATATGCAATATACGTATATTCAATCAATAACCTTAATTACACCAGTGTCAGATATTCATTATGCACCCCCCCCCCCAAAAAAAGATACAGGCCTCTGCATAGTAGGTTAGAAATCACTGTAATGGGCTTTCCCAATGTCTATATCCTATTCAGCCTCAAATATTTTTTCAATAACTTATCAGCTGCAAACTTAAGATGAATGCTCTGCTTTGTGATAGCAAGAAAAAGTATTTTGAAACTACACGCAGCTTCTTATGACCTACATCGGATCACAAGCGTCCAAGTTCTTTTTTCTTCTCTGCTGTTGTCATGGATACCACACAAAAGTGTTGTTGTCAACACCTAAGGCTCAAAAATGCAGTAAAAAGAGGAAGGTAGTTCACAGTATTGACCTGTGAAAACAAGACTTCTACTTCTAATCTCTGGATGAGTATAAAACTGAAATAAGAAAACAAACTCCAAAATGAAGCAGATAAAATTTCCTTGTTACCGTGTTACAACTGGATGGAGGGCATGATTGGGTCCAAAGAACCTAAGGATTCCTTGGCCCCTCAACCCTGTCCTGCCCATGGGATTTCTGAAAGAGAAAAAAATAATTCTGCCATGAGCTAGGGCCATAGGGGTGTTGCCCTTCTCCTGGGATCTCTCAACTCCAAACAAATGTAAATGATCAGAGAATGATAAGCTAAGCAATTATTAACAGGGATTTAATTTGAACTATGACTCACTAGTATTTACTCTTGAAGAAAAACCCAGTTGCTGAGGAAAAGGCAACTGGATTGACTATCATCCAACTAAAATAGTCTTATCTGACTGACCTGGCTCTCCCTGTGGGTAATCCATCTCTAGATAACCTGCTGAAGGAAAAGAGGCTGCCTCCCAACAAAGTAAGACAGTAATTGATTATGTCTGTTAGGAATCTCTAAGGAATCAGACAGAGGTATTTCACAGTGCTATGACATCAATTCTTTGAAGCTGGGAGGTAAAGTCCAGCACCTGTGGCTATGAGCCTTTTAGTTTGAGAGCACTGAACATTTTCACCTCATCCTTTCACTAGACTTATTGGTATGATCTACTATCAAGCCAAGGGAGGAGAATGCCTGGGTGCCAATCATCTGTCTTTCTACTGCATGCTGAACAAAACATATCATGACCATAATTTAACCCTGGCCGCTCTCACTGCTGGAATGTGCACTCCCAACAGATCTTGATCAAAATACTGTGGAACTGAAAAGGAGAACAATTTCCTGAACAAGATACTCCCAAATAGCTTGCTTTGTTATCTGCTGTAACATCTGCACCTGAAATGGGACATTTGAGTTCAAGCATAAACATTGAGCACACTCTGATAGGACTCTATTTGACTGCTAAACTCTCACAATAACTAATTTTCAACACAAAGTGGACAGAGTAACCAAGTTTCCCTCTATGTTATCAGACTCACAGTGGCAGGCCATCCTCAATGGCATAGGTGCCATGGAAACTCTGCCTGTTGATATTTCCATCTAGGCTGTTGAAGTTTATTCTTGAAAGGTTCTCCAAATTGCTGGAAGACAGGAGCAAAACTGTTATCCTTTCAGCATTTCTGGAAAAGCAGCTTTTAAACCAGTGTAGCAAGAAATAAGCAGTAGAGAATGTGTGATAGAAGCAAACAGAACAAGAAGCAGCTTCATACAGAAATTAGACAAGGCCTGATGTAGTGAGAGGAAGGTAGTGATAGGGCACTTACTCTCTCAGGAGCTTTGGGGGAATATTCTCTTGTGTTTCAGAACTGTAGAAGGGTGGATTATAGATATCGAACTCTCTCTGCCAGAAAAAAAGGCTATTTTAGACTTCCTTCAGAGTTTGCATAGCAGCATGTACTTTCATTTCAAGCACAAGGTATTTTGGAGAATTCCAAAGTGAAAACCCAAATTCTGCCTGATCTCTCTCTCCTTAGACTCACCTAGTGGATTAGGACTTTTCTTTCACAATTATGATACCTTAAATGTTTATTTCTTTCTATTGTTTTAGTGCTCTGCTTTGTTTTTCTTGTGATCTTGTGAGATGAACAGCATACATACCTTCTAATAAACAAACATGGTTGCTCATGCATAAGCAATAGTTACATACATATGCATGAGACAAGAAAAGGAAATGAAAGAAAAGGAAGCAAAATCTAATTAAGCCAACACCATTCACTATACCTCTCCATATCCTTTTTCACCCTTGCTTCCACCATATCCATATACTTTTCACACGATGCCTTGTGTTCTTTAAACTTCCCAACTCACAACTCTCCCTTTTAAAAGGCCTCATTAACTCCTTCCAGCCATGACTTTCTTGTCTTCCCCTTCCTCACATTGCAGCCTATTGCAATTCAATCCTTATTCATTTTTGCTATAGGATCAAATCACCTCTACCTACTTTTTTTTACTCGTCATTCACTTTTTTATTCAATCCACATTCATGACCCATTTCTTCTTGGCCCTATCTCTTTTTGTTTTATCACACACACTTCTTAAGTACCCCATTCCTACTGCATTCAACTTAATTTTATATCAATCAATTTTATTTCGGTCATAGACCAGCATAAATTTTATATTTCTCCTAACATATCCAACTTTCAATTCCATATAACAAAGTGGGCAGAGAAACACTCTTATACACAGCCATTTTCCCTTCTTTTAACAAGCATTAATTCCTCAATATAAACCAGATACTACCCATTACTTTTCTACCAGCATCTGCAGAGCTTAAAATTTCTCTATTACATACTGAGTTCAGAGTCAAAGCCCCTGAAATAGGGCTGATCAGGTCCCACCAAATATATTTATATCATTTTATATGTATTTATCTAGCATGTAGTTTTCCAGAATTTTCAGAATTGTAGACTGGTGAATTTATGTAGAATTCTTTACAGGAGATTCATAGCACAGAATTCAGATTTGCCTGGTAAGAGGGTAATTTAAATATGCCTCAAATCAGTCCCAGCTGATTCATTTGGCATTAATCATTCCTTTTGACACAGAACCTGATCCAACTCCCTAAATTTAAGATTCCTACCTCCCATGGCACCTTCTCATCTGGCACAGGAAATCGAATGGCAACGGACTTGGGATACAAGAGGTTCCTAGCACTCACATGGTACGGGGTGAATAAAGATTCTGAGACTTCCTCTGCATGGTGCTCCTTTGTTTCAGGAGCTCTGCTAGGAACTAGGAAAACACAGTACTCTGTTTATCTTATGCATAATCAATCAATACGACATTTTTTCTGCATCTCTGTATTTTTGGAATAGATTCCATTTGCACTTGAGGAGCATTAGTGACTCACAGTATTCTAAGAGAGAATAATATCTATCATTGTATTTGCATATTCAATCTTGGATAAGAAACACATATACTGTAAAGGCAAGTCAAGTACCCAGCTTTCCTCTGGATCTGTTAAGTGTTCAACTCTCATAATCCCCAATCAACATAGGCCCTCAAATAGACTATAGAATTATATTTATGTAATATATTTTTGTTTATTTTATTTTATTCTCTTTGCTGATAACTCTAGAAAGGCCAGTGCTCCCACTGAAACAGCAAATCCATGACCTGAGAGTCCTCCTAGAGTAACGGCTACCACTTGACAAGCAGATAGAGACCTTGGCTAGTGGGGATTGGGTCCAGTTGTGGCCTACCTGGAGCAGGGGGGCCTTGCCATGTAACTCATGTTATCATCACCACCTGTTTGATTTATTGCAATGCACTCTACATGGGCTGCCTCTGAAGACCACTCAGAAATGCAACTGGTGCAAAGCATAGAGGTGGCCCACCCAACATATCCAATATGGATCTGCTGCTGATGTCATTTATTTATTTATTTATTTATTTATTTATTTACTTATTTATTTATTTATTTATATTTCAAATTTAGATACCATCCATCTCACAAAAAGTGACTCTGGGCGGTTCACAATAAAACAGCAATAAATATTAAAATACAATAAAAATAATATAAAATACAATAAAAATAGAATAAAAACCAAACACATACACAAATAATATCTTCCAAGATGTTAATGGTCAGTAAGATGTTAACATATGGGAGCGTCTTCAAGGTGCTAGCCACTCCCAGGGTTCGTTGCCCTTTTTTGCACCCCATGCCAGTTGGCAGAGCCAGGTCTTGACTGCTTTCCAGAAGGACAAGAGAGTTGGGGAGTGCCTCACTTCTGGGGGGAGAGTATGCCATAGGGTGGGGGCCACGGCAGAGAAGGCTCTCTTTCTGGACCCCACCAGTCGACATTCTTTCATTGACAGGGTCTGTAGCATAACCTCCCTGCCTGACCGGGTGGGACGGGTAGATATAATGGGGGTGAGATGGTCCCTCAGGTAACCCGGTCCCATGCCATGTAGGGCTTTAAAGGTGATAACCAACATCTTGAATTGGACCCGGAAGCAAACTGAGACCCAATGCGGCTCACATAGTAATGGTGAAACGTGCCATTCTTGGGGCACCTAAAATTGCCCGCGCAGCTGCATTTTGAACCAGCTGAAGCCTCCAGATTCTTTTCAAGGGTAGCCCCATGTAGAGCACATTGCAATAGTCTATACCGGAGATGACTAGGGCCTGAGTGACTGACTGGAGGGACTCCCGATCCAGAAAAGGGCGTAACTGGTGCACAACACGTAGTTGAGCAAAGGCCCTCCTGGCCACAACTGCCACCTGCTCTTCGAGCAGGAGTCGTGAGTCCAGGAGGACCCCCAGGTTACGCACTGGGTCTGTCTGGGATAGTGTGACCCCATCCAGAACCAAAGATGGTAAACTTCTGGATACAGAGAAGCCCCCAACCCACAGCCACTCCATCTTACCAGGGTTCGGCTGAAGCCTGTTGTTCCCCATCCAGACCCCCACAGCCTCCAGGCACCGCGAAAGGGTAGCCACAGCATCACTCAAATCACCTGGGATGGAGATATATAACTGGGTATCATCTGCATACTGATGATACCTCATCCCATGGTGGCAGATGATCTCACCCAGCGGTTTCATGTAGATGTTAAAAAGGAGCGGGGAAAGTACCGAACCCTGCAGCATGATCCCCCTAATGATCCCCCTAAAGTGGAAATGAAAGGGTTTGGGATTACAGGCAATGTTTTTCGGTTGCAGCTCCCAAGTGGTGGACACCCTCCCATTCAAGATTACATTGTCATTCTCACTGTTAGGCTTTCGGAAATAAAAATAACATTGTACCAGAAGAACTTTGAGGGTTCACTTACTGTTTTTCTGATTGTGTTTTTTATTGGCTGTTATGTTTTTATTCTGTTTTTACATTTCTGTGTTGTAAAGCACTGGGAGGGCTTTTTGTTGAATCCAGTGGTAAACACAACAAATAGTATAGTATAGTATAGTATAGTATAGTATAGTATAGTATAGTATAGTATAGTATAGTATAGTATAGTATAGTATAGTATAGTATAATATAATATAATATAATATAATATAATATAATATAATATAATATAATATAATATAATATAATATAATATAATATATAAATAGTTGAGAAAATAGAAGAATTTTCAGTATTGAGAACCCCTTTGGCTAAAGAAATGCAACACTACTTTTTCCTTCTACAGCATTAGATACTTGAAACACTAGTGAAAATTCTTTGGAATAAAAAGCAGTCTTCTACTCAATTCATTTCACATCAGGCTTTTAGATCCAACAATAGTAAAATTTGTCTATGTAAGCAACTGAGACAAATCTTAACATTCTCATGTTATGAACACCTAAGTGGTCTTCCTCCTGAGAAAGTGCCATTGGAGAAGACACATATTGCTTTTCCTCTTTAAAAAATTAATGAATTTACAGTGGTGCACATACCTTCTCATTTTATCTAGGTAAACTAGTCAGAGGGATAGCGACTGACCTGAAGTCATCTAATGAGCTTCACAGTTGAGTGAGGACTTGAACCTGAAATTTCCCTCATTGCAATCCAGTACCTTAATTATATCAGACAGCTTCTCAAGCAAAGGTGACTCAGTAGTGCAGTAAGGATCAACATGGCATGGTCAATATTTGTTGCAGGAAGCAATATAGCAAATTAGGGACCTGCCATCTTCAGGAAAGATTCTACCCACGATACCACTTCAGCTGAGATATATGACAGATATTCCATAATGAGAGTCAGTGCTAAGCAAACTCTACAGACATCTTCAAATGAGGTCAAGAGAGCAGAACAAAATATAACTTGGAATACTGAGAATTCCTTGTTTGCTTCTTGTGATACATTTTATATTCAAGTTCTAGCACTCAAGTGGAAAAAACACACTCTACAGTTCCACTATAAAAGATGTGTGTATATAATTGTTTTTTTTTTCAAAATAAAAAGTGGCAAAGATTAAGGTCCCATTTATGAATATTTCAGGGAAAATGGAAAATGATACTTACATGTGTACCAAAATACAAATCTAATGTAAAGTGGTCCTCAGATGCAGTCAAACATACCTAAAACAGGAATATCTTCCTCTGTACCAAACCCACTGTTAGACAGTGATTGAACAATCCATTGTAATGCCTTCGCAAATTGGAATGTCTAGAGAAAAGCAATTCATTGCATTCATTAATTACTACATTTATCAAAAAGTGACTGTCTAGAAAGGAGGTTGGAAGATATGGCTGTTAAGTGCATCTAGTCTCCAAGAAAGAACTCAAAATCTTAAGTTTATAGTGTTGGTTCATGTGATAGCCTTTGTACTAGAGACCATTAAAAATGGGTTATCCCATTGCAAAATGTGCCCACTTGTATAATGCAGCTTATTATCCCATAGCTTGATCAACAACTTATCATATTTCCTGACACCAGGGAATTTAATGACAAAAAGAAACTTCAGTAGAATGTGGGGATTTGCAGAGATCCCTTTATTCTGAAAGCATGCAATTTATGTTGTAAAGACTATAGTGTGGCTGGCATGATACAGTCTTATATGGTCCAGACCAGTGTTTCTCAACCTTGGCAACTTTAAGATGTGTGGACTTCAACTCGCAGAATTTCCCAGCCAGCATAGCTGGCTAGAGAACTCTGAGAGTTGAGGTTCACACGTCCTAAAGTTGCTAAGATTGAGAAATACTGCTCTAGACCTTTTCAGTTCTCTGAGAGGGCTGCCTTATGTTTAGATGGATCCATGCTTTGCGTAAGTCCTCAATTTTCTCCAGCTAAGCTAAGCTGAGAGGAAGCTTCAGAAGTCAGCCTCACCTGTTCTTCTAAGTGCAACAACCTTTGTTCCAATATTCCCATCATTTTCCCCTGTTCAAGGTCCAGCATTTCTGTTAGTGTATCCACTCTGGAAAAAAAAATTGCATTTGAAGTGGGATCAAAGGGAGAGTGACTATACACTCCAAACTTGATGTTTTGTGACATAACCAAATGCCCCACATTCAATTAGCTAGGGTGCCCTTCTACTACTGAATATATGCAGATCTCTTCTGAAATAAAAAAAAAGAAAAGAAAAAAAAGTCCTACCAACTTGTGTTATGGATTCTAATGGGAACAGTAGAGACAAGTGGGGCTTGGAGTAGTCAGAAGGCCTTAAATGAGGTATGCATTAGCAGGGCTACTCAAGCTTTTCAGATTTTTCTGAATTATATTCCACAATCATGATCTGACCTGATGTCATTTATTACTTAGATTGCAAAGACAGTTTTCACCTGTCTGTGATGTGCTGGATCTTCTGCTCAGGAGTCTGCTCCTGTTGGTGCTGTTGGAGTTGCAAGTAATTTTCCTTCAAGTACATCTCCCAGGACAATAAAGCTGCCTCTTCATTCTTCTCAAGTTTCTTTTCTGCAGGTCAAATCAACTTGATCAAGAATACACAGAGCTCTCATCTCAGTAGACTGACAGTCACAACAACAGATTGACAGTCATGTAGAGCTTGCATCATGAAGTGTGGCAGTTGTTTTGCCACTTGATGAAAATATTAGATCCTGTGGAGACCTCTGCTCCGTAATAATCCAATTCAATCACCAGTAACAATGGATTTAGGAAACAAATAAAGAATAATTGCTGGTTGAATAGTAGCTTTAGTTAAAGTTTTTTTCTCACCTATCAAAGTCAATTTTTATTGTTTCACTCCTTCCTCAAGTTTTTCTTCACTACCTTTTTCTATTTCTTCTCCCCTTTCAAAATTCAATGATCTACATTGCCACGTCCCAGCCTCCATATTCTCACTTTCACCTGCTCTTGCATTCCATAATATCATAGGAGTAGGCTTAACTACTGAGCATAAAAAAGTTTGAGTTTGGTTTGCCTTCTGATGATTGAATGGAAAATGCTTGTTCTCTTGACTTGCCTTTAGTAATAATCTGTAGCTCTTCCAACATTCCAGTAATCTTTTCTATCTTCTTCATCTACTTTATATGTTGTCTTCCCTTTTATTTCCCTCAATCTTATGAAGCATAATCATTGTTCTAGCCCATAATCTGCTCACATAACATATCCCAGACTTTTGAGTTTCTGCCTAAGTATCACAAGGGCACTGTCAGCCTTTATGTGAGCAATTGCTCTATATTCCAAAAATCCCCTTGTATGTCTCTGTTTTAGTTAAGCTATTAGTTTATCAGACACACTTAAAGGGTTTCAGGTACACCATCAAACTTACATTGACATTGATTACGGCAGTGCAGCATTTCAGAGTCAAAGACAAAAAGATGCTTCAGAGCACGTGGAGGCGCCCAAGATAACAGGGGCGGGGGGTGGGTGGGTTTGCAAATGCAGTGTAAACTCCTTAAATAAATAAATAAATAAATCTTTTTCTGGAATTGTACATCAGCAACCACATAATCCTGGACAAAAGAGCTGCAAGGAGGTGCAACATGCAAACTTTTGTCTTTGAATCCAAAATGCTGCGCCATCCTAAGTGGTAGTTTCTTGAGGTCTTAAAGGCAAAGCATTTATCATTATATCTTCGATTAGGCAAGATTAGCGTTAGGAAAAGGAGTATATGATGCTTTCTGTAAAATTAGCTGTCGGGTTCTTCTGTAATCCTTTTCATTTGATAGGTCTCTGGCCAAATGATTTCTCTTGGAAAGTTTCTACATTCGATTCGCTGATATTCTCACCCAAATTAAAGTCTGCAGACAGGGCTTCCTCTGTCACGTAGGACAGATTGACTGGTTTTTTGTTCTGTCCATAGTATTCTTACTAACTGTCACCAAAGGTGTCTTCCTTCCATCCTGTTCAATTTTCACAGCCATAAATTACTACTGGAACGAGTATTGCTTTAATTATTTTTGCTGTAACTGAGATGTCCTTATCCATCATGATTTTGTCTAAGTTTGTCATTGCCTTTCTAGAATTAGCCTCCTCTTTACTTTTCACACACACTGTCCATTTATATCAATTCCCTGATCCTGGAAAACAAACCTCTATACCCACTTTGTTCACTGCTTTATAGTCAGTTCACTAAATGTGTGAGTGGGCATTACCTTTGTGTACTTTCTCAACATTTCACATTACCAGCTCTGTTTATGGTCAGTTGGTATTTCCATTTTTGTTGTTCCTTGTTTATTTGTTTGTTTATTTACATCCTCATCTTTGCAATAAATAAGAAACTGCCATAAGAACTGAATTTGGAGAAAAAGAATAGAACAGAATAAGGTAGGGAGTAAGATGAAGGTGCATATTCTCCCCATACCTTTTTAACTTGTATTTACTGTACAAATTCATAAGTGACAGGACTTGGAGAAATGGCAGCTGAAACCAAAATCTGAGGTCTTTGACTAACAAGAACAAATTGAGATATAAAAGCACTCCTTTTAATCAAAAGTTAGGAAAAGACTTAAGAGCTCATTATGAAGGTAAAAACAGAAAGTGAAAAAATTGGTTGAATATTAAATATTAAGGAGACAAAAGTAATGCTAAAGTACATGCTTAGTAAACCAGGAGAACACTGGTTCTGTTGAATGATTGGCTGATAACCTCCATTTGTGCTGAGAACAACTACAACAAAGAAGAGTACAGACCCCCCCCCCAAAAAAGCCCACCAAATTTTATAAATAGAGGAACCAATTAGTTAAGTCACAGTGCCGGTGTGCTCTGAGATATATAAGAGGTCCAAAGGCTCTAATGGCTTTTTTATGCTCCCTGTTCTAAAAAATCACCCCTTTCCAATCTCCTCTTCCCTTTGTTTCCAGTGTTAATGAATTGCAAATGGTCATAAATGTTGACAGGCAGAAGCTCAACCATACCCAGCATGGCTCAACGTAACAGAGTTCCTTACTGAGGTGCTTGTGACGTATGGTTGGCTTCCGAAGAAACACCCGTTTGACAAATAGCTGCAGGTGGTTTAGGAGGATAAAGGGTGGTGGCGCTGGCGGCCTGCCATTATACTCCTCAATCAGGTCATGACGCTGAAATTTCCAGATCTGGTCAGTGTGCTCCTGCACTTGCTGGAATGTGTAACTGGGGGAGAAGAAGAGCACATGTATTAGTTAGCTCTGCCATACAGTAAGTTTAATCTTCTAAATCCCCCATGAATACACAGAATACAATGGTGCTTTCCCATGTATCCCACTAACTAGGGGTCAGTACAGAAACAACATCTCTATTTCCAGGAGTGGAAGAATGGATATTATAGAACTGTTTATTATTACCTATTAATGCTACCTCTCTTTAGCTGCCTCTGAGCCAAGTATTTTTAGTTCGCTCTCTGTTCTATACCAGTTTATAGTTGTTACAACCAATGTGGGAGATTCAGGGACAGACATGTTCATTTTCTTTCCTTATGAGCCTCAGGGCTCTTTATGACGATCAGGCAATACAGAATGCAGAGTATGAAACTCACTTGAACATAGCAATGAGGAGGTTGAGAAGGAGAATGTTGGTGAAGAGTAGGTACAGGCAAAGCAAAATTACTGTCAGCCACTCTGGAAAGACGGGCCTCTTGTTGGCTTCACTGCTCTCAGGGCATTTGGGCTTGTATGGATCTGTCCCATTTGGGCTGCACTGATCAAGGCTGAAATTCACTCCTGTTAGAAAACACAGTGGATCCAACAAGTGCTGGGTGCTACACAACAAGAGGAAGCTCATCTAGTTCTCTGATCCACCTTAAGTAGCCTGTATTGCCATATCCACAGCAGATTTCTATCACAATAAAGGCTTTAGAAACATTTCTTTTAAACGGAAAGGCCTGGAATGAATGACTCAACCTTATACGATTTAATTTTTAAAAGGCAGTGCTAAATGTGAGAGATGATTCAGACCCGCACATACATTTCTTGGTCTATGAAAAGCTATTAAGATGTGCTACCATTGAAACGCTGCCAGGGACAGGTCACAACTCATCTGAGGACCTTGTGGTTCTACTGAGGACCTGCTGTTTATAGCCCCCGTCTAAAACACAAGGCCTGGAGCAGAGCAATGTAATTGTTTGGGGACCAAGAAGAGAGTCCTGAGACATCTACTGTACTTCATATGTGATTTAAGCAGACCAGAGCTGGATTAAAAGAGAGGGCTTCATCTTGTTAAAATTCTTTCATATAAAGGCAAGCAAAATTGCATAGTTGCTATTTATGCTGCAGCTTTATCTGGCATAGCATCATCTAACATATCTATTTACCCTGTTAGCCATTCACTCATAGTCAGGTTTTGCTGATTTTTGCACACTGTGGAATTGTACAAACACTACTCAGATGATGTCAGTTGTGGGATAAGATTTTTAGTGATGAATAGATCTTTAATGCCAATCAAGCAAACTGACAGTCAAACAATCTGACTCTTGCTAGTCCAGCGTATGAAGTGATTCTGTATTCCATACCATCAATATAGGAGGGGATCTGTCCAAATAATGTCAAGTACGAATGGTAAATAACACCTCGGAAGATCCAGTCTACCCGTTGCTCATTGTGGATGAGGATAGCTTGCTTGGCTACTCCAAAGGATACAATCCAAACAGCCAAGAGGAAGAGGAAAAAAAAGACATCCTTCATCTGTAAACCCACCAAACAAAGCAGAAAAAATGGTCACTCAAATTTTCTTTGACCCTAGCATCCTCATCCAAAAGTGAATTATGAAGAATTACTATTAATTCTATTACTATTTTCTATTGATAAGCATGGTGCTTATCAATAAAAACAGCAACTTACCATTCTCTTCACTATTATGATCTTGGGGCCAAGCGTTTTACTGACTGTGAAAATGTGCAACAGACGTAGGCAGAAAATAATGAAAGCTAGGGATAGTATAATTCTTCCAGGGTACAAAGTAGCTGGGATCCATCTTAGCACAGAGGATAGAAACAAAAACACGTATATTAATTGTATTACCAATGTAACATTGGGGTGATATTCCCAAAGATTCCTGGTCTTAATTATAAGAAGGTCTTTGTTGCCAAAGGATTCAGAAATCTGAACTAGTATTTTTCTTGAGGCATTCTTGAGGCATTCAAACAAACAAATTATTATGCATACTTTCCTCCACAGCAATATCTCACGGCATGCTAAGCATATGAACCAAAATATGAAAAAGGCTCAGAGAAGTTGTGGGGACTTAACAAGATAATAATCTCTGTATAGGAAAAGACTAGCCAGAAAGGCTGTATACTCAGGACAATTCTCTGTCCAACTGATCAAAAAACTAACAAAGGGGAATTGCTTATAAATGAAGCTTCCTCAAAGGAAGTGATTTGAATTCTAAGGTAAATGTTGAGAGAATACAATATAAAATTAAGTCTGATCTTAGAGTACTTGAAACAAAAGCAACTGAGTGCAAATGATTTGCATTTTGATTACTTTTCTTTTGGAGATGATATCAGGTAGATTTAAAAAAAATATTAATTAGCATACTGAAACAATCCTCCCCCATTCCCCCAAATTTTTCTCAGCAAAATAGGGTGGGACCCATGCACAGTGACTTACCTACAGGTTAACCCAACTATAAAGATCAGAATGGCACACATATCCAGTTTATTCCAGAAATCACTGAAATACAAAGAAGCCATTTTCACCAAGCCAAACCCATCAGGGTCACAAAAAAGCTGTCAAAAAAAAGAGAAATGGTTTACTGGGTTGGTTCAGACATTGTGATCCTACCTAATAATCCATAGCTTATTGAAAAGAAAATAAGCTTAGATGCTCCCTCTTCTCCAGTCTCATGCACTCTTCTACAAAGCAGATTTCTGGAGTTGTTATATCACAGTTTTTGTTACACCGAAACTAGTAGCCCACGGGTTAATCTGATTTTGAATTAGGATACTGGATGCAATCTCCTTAAATGGTTGGGCGGGGTGTGGGGTGTTTCATTAACAGAGAAAACATTTTTAGCATATAAAACAAACAGATAACCTTTCAAAATGATAAGTACAGACTTAAGATCTCAGAGTACAGAGATACAGATATTATATTATGTCATGCCCCTATGTATAGGGTTTTACATAAGTTTTCTATTTTTACACAGTGTATATTCTCTAAGGTATTTTTCAATTATATTGACTACTAGGAGGCACCACATCAGTGGTTTCATTCTTATTGGGAATAGTGGAGTCCTTGGGGTTCTCTGAGCTTGGTTGTTTTCTTGCAGACGTTTTGTTACCTGGCTAGGTAACATCTTTAGTGCTAAAGGGAGTGGGGTTTGCTCTCTGTTTATATAACAATAGCTTGACCTGTCAGTGTTGGTGGGAGTGTTGTTTTCTCCTTGGTAATTCCTTGATTAGGCTGTTTACTGCTTGATTGTCTGAGTTGGTAGTTCTTTGATTAGGGTATTGTTTACTGCTTGATTGTTTGTCTGGTGTTGATCCTGGTGTTAATCCCTGCTTATCTGGGTGTTGGTTGCTGGCCAGGAGGTGTCTGGTCTTTTTGTTTCCTTTTTATTACCAAAGAAACTGAGTTTGTTTTATTCTTTTGAATAGTGCATAAATGTTGTTTATCTCTGTGGGTCTGTTGATGGCTGACTTGTCTGAATACCAAGCTTCCAGGAATTCCCTTGCATTTTTTGGATTTAGCTTGATCTAAGATGCTGATAGTTTCCCAGTTGAAACTATCCATGTGTTGTAAGATTAAAGAGTTTTCATTGTGTCTTCTGACTGCTAGTTGGTGTTCATGGATGTGCTCTGCTAGTCTTCTGCCTGTCTGTCCTACATAGTGGTTGTTACAGTCCTTATGCTGTATGTTGTAGATGGCTGCTGTTTTTTCTTCTTGGGCTACTGGGTCTTTTGGTTTACTTTAGATGTTTTGGAGGGGTTTAGTTGGTTTGTGTGCTTCAGTGACACCATGGGAATTGTCAGACATGGGTAGCCAGATATTATTCTATGGGGTTCATACTCTCTACTGGCAACCCCATAGAGTAACATCTGGCTACCTGGATCTGACAATTCTCAAAAAGAATGGAAATGGTAACACAGTGCCTCCTGGTGGTCAATGTAACTAAACAATCAGGTAACAGTCTGAAGCTAAAGAACAACGGTATGTTGATTTGTGCAACAATACCTGCCGGGTCTCTTCGCACACTAAAGAGAAGAGCCAGAAATAGACAACATATTCTGGCCAGGATGGAGTTGACTGGAAATCTGTCATTAACACAAAAGCAAACAGCCAGAGAAAACTGAAGTAGGAAAGGATGTTCAGGTGGAAGATGACCACAGGGGCAGTGAAGAAAGCTCGGAAGCGATTCAAACCAGTAATTGGCTGGATCCTCTTTTTTCTGTGGAAAGGAAAGAAGAATGGCAGGTTGACATGGCTGTAATTGCAGCAAGAAGTTAATTTTGCATACCGCTTCCACATATCACTATGTCTACTGTATGGTTATGACTGAAATACCACATGGGCAGACTTATTCTTTGTCAATGATCTTAGTTTTCTCTTATTCATTAAACAAAGCCTCTCCCTGTCAAGATTCACCTTGATAGCTGCTGACAATGCTTATATCTAGCTTTAAAAATTGTGCCAACTTTGGAAGGGCAAGAGTACCCTATATTTTAAGCATAATTAAAAGGCATTTGTTCACATGGAAGCTAAACCTAGACATAGCAAAAAATATAGATACATGTTTTCATTGGCTACTAAACTGAATTTGATTTTGTTGATTTTTGATGAAACACATCAGCTTCAAGTTGGACATAAACCTGTATGTTGCTTAATCATGTTGCTAGCAATGCTAGTCTATTTGTTGTACATATTGTATAGATTTCAATAATTTAGAGAATGAAGAATCTGACTCTTTTATGAAAGCCGCACACTGCTGAAAAACATAACTGAAGCTGCTTCACACGTGATACTAATATGGCTGTAGAGGGAAAAATAGCACATCTAATAATTAAGATGATGGACATATTTATTTGGCTATCTACATATATCATGGGAATTCAAAATAATCAAGACTTCTTTAAAAATGGTCACACACACAAGTTTTTACTTGCATCTATTATAGGTGTGATAAATAAAATGCCACATAACATATAAGTTAATCAGCCTTTTGGAGAAGAGTAGGGTAGTTAGTAGGTTGGCCACACCTGAATGTTGCCCTAATGGTATTTTATCTTGCACAATGTGGAGGTGAGATGAAGTTACAAAGCCCTATAAATCTCCCTGTACTGCCATAAGACAGTACAGCCAAGTTCTGCAAGTACCTGAAAGTGATGAGGCCTGTATACAGAAGAGGGAAGAACAGCATGCACAGGATGACCTGACATATCCCATTATCGACACTCAGCTTCCCCCACCAAACTCTGGTTAAGAAGGCCTGAAAAGAGAAGTGGCATTGTGAGAGTTAGATGTCCTGAATATGAGACACACGTGGGAATCAGTTTGCAGGGAAGATTGAGTCTGAATTCACCAAGGGAGGCTAAGTAATGAACAGACCAGTGATGGCGAACTTATGACACGCGTGTGAAAGGTGATATGCCACAATGTTTTGGGTGACATGCCAGTATTCACCAACACTCAACAATGACTATTCTCCCCGTTTGAGTTACCAAAGAACCTGAGTTTGTTTTACTCGAATTTCATTTTTCCAATTATTTGACGTTTCTTAATATAATACATAGCGTTACATGATTGGACTGCATTTTTTAAAAGTAAATGAATATGTAAAGAATTGTTTCTTTTTTGTTCGGGGGGGGGGGCGGGTGACATGCCAGCAGAGTTAGGTTAGGCATTTTCCAAATTTTTGACACACCAAGCCCAAAAGGTTCGCCATCACTGGAATAGACAGACAGTAAGGGATTGCACAATACACTTTGGCCATGTTCTAGCAGGACAGAAGGGGTCACCATGAGTGTATCCCAGCATGATACGAAATGCTAAGCTGAGTTAGAAGCAAGGAATCCTGCTAAGCTGCTACTGGGAAAATATAATCCTGGCATGATGGGCCACTATGTGACAGCTTGATTCCATGTTTCTGACTATTCCATATTTCTGATTCCATGTTTCTGACGTGTGCTTCCAAAATAGCATTGTTTTCTTTTGTAAAAGTTGTTTTTCAGTTGTTTCCAAAATTCTAGTTTTTTCCCCTGAAAATTTCTTTCTGGATGTCTTTTTTAAAGTGCTACTTCTTAGAAACATGATTGGTTTTGTCAAAAATTTAATCTAGGTCTTTTTAGTGTGAAATTAGTCATGTTGTCATCTGGTTTAGAAATACTGCTTATGAAATGGTGATGACATTATATAATATTCCCCTATCCCCACTTCATCTTCAACTGCCTGCTCAACAACTCTGTATCATTATGTGTTCTCACATGCCATTTCACTGGTACAGAGTTTATGTAGTGGAAACCACAGAACGTCTTGTGCTATGAAGCCAGAGGAGCAAATAACATGGGCACTGTTATACGTTGTGGAAAGAAAACATCTCTTGGTGAGAATTCTATTTAAGATGTTAATTTTTCTGTATCCTTGGGGTTTAGCTGCAGTAGGGTGTGTGTGTATGGGTGTATAAATATGCACTGTTGTCCAGGAAAGGTAGTTCCTCTAGCAACAGTAATACAGGAAGGTGATGCAATTGAAAAGGAAATAGTGGGTGAGGTTTGTTCAGCAGTGCAATCATTCCTCAGTAAAAGTTATATATGCAGAAGCTACATATTGTGCAATTGGCAATAAATAAGGTTGACATCAAGCTGGCAAGGACTACTTAGACCCACCTTCTAAAAATATATTCAGTAGGAATCTGACTTTTTATTCATTTTATCCTTTTAAAATCTATTATTCTGCACTCTGGAATATTAGAGAAAAAGGTTTGACCTTCTGCATAACATATTTTTAAAAGAACACAATCATATCCTCCCACAATCTTCTCAAACAAATATTCCCACTACTTTCAGTCTTTCTTCATATTATGTATTTCCTAGTCCTCTGATTATCCTTGCTGTCTTTCTTAAAAGCTACTTCAGTTCATCTGAATTCTTCTCAATATGTGGTACATTTGAGGAAGGGTCTGATCCCCACTGAATAAAATGGATTGTTTCCCTTGATTTGGAATCAAAACAACAGTAATGCATTCTCTGGTGTCTGAAGAGATCATAAGTAAGTAAATCACACCTGAACACCCCCATGAGAAACAAACTTCATATTTTTGCCTTCCAGGGCTAACTGCAGGCATGTGGTCTTTCCCCAAGCATCAGAGACACGGATCAGGAGCTTCTGGGCTCTTTCTTCATCCTTCCGATAACATTCTGTGAAGACACCTAGAAAAGCAAGCAAGATTAGAAATATTTATAACACCTATCACATTCCTGTCCCAATTTTCTTCTATGGAATGGAAAGGTGTTGTAGCTTCAAAAGCCTATGAAGTAGCTTATACTGAAAGGCAGAAAAGTTCCCTGGGATCACATAAGTGATTTTATAGATAAGGCTAAGATCTTAGCCTTATCTATACAATTTATATAATTTTATCATTTATATATATTTTAAAAATTGTTGGCAATCTCATTGTGAAAGATAACTTCATGTTTTTTGTTCTGGAAATTTAAGAACATCCATAATTCATATTTTAATAACATTTTTTTCTTCAGCACAAGCATCATTATTAAAACAAGTACTATATTAATAAAAAACAATGGACTTTAAAGGTAGGCCTTATTAGCCTGTCTGATAATCCCAACTATATTAACACAACTTCAGCCTTTTTCAGAAAAAAATAAAATGCAATACAGGACCAACAAATTGTTTTTGAATGTTCTGCAGTCTTTCTGTGGACTAGTTAAATGCAGTTCATGAACTGTTAGTGGATTATGGACCAGAGCTTGAGAACTTACAGTATCTTTTCCTTGGAGGCTGAAAAAAAGTGACCCCTAACAACAAAAATGCTGTCTATTCCTGTATTACAGGAATGAATGGACCCAAAAGGATTCACTTGGAGTAACCAGAATCCTATTTCCCTTCTCCTTTTCATCAGAGATTTTTATCTGATTTCAGTCTACTGTTTCTGCTGATCTGCTCATTTGCCTCCCTCCCCCCACCCCCACCCCAAATTCCCTACAAGCTTCAGGAACAGAATTCTAGCCTGGAGGTAGGAAAGACACATCCCAAGGGCCATGTGAATATCACACACACACACACACAAACATACTTACATACATACATATTAACAGTAAAAAATAAAAGTGATTCAACAGTGCCAATACAATCAAAAGGAATAACGATAATAATAAATTGAAAAAGAAAGAAGGAAAAGAAGAAGACCCATATAACATTTCCCACTGAGAAATATTAATATATAGCAAGCTCAAACATGTTATTATATCTAGACCATACAGAAATATAGTGGTCTAGCACCATGTCGACATACAATCTTTATGTCCGTTATGATGTTAAAAAGGAACTTTGCCTCCTGCATATTCAGAATAGAAATGCAACAGATTGGTTTAGGAAAAAATTCATTGTTCTAGCCATCTTTGACCCACCTGCCTGGTTTCTATGCTGAAGAAAAGCATCAGTTCTATGAAATTTGACTGATGGGTTGTGGTGAGTGGGAGAACTGATATTGTCAAGTCTACTGAAAATATTGCCCTCCCTCTACCTATTCATCTAGACCAAAACTGGATCTACTACTGACATTAACTCTATTGAACCCCATCCCATGAAGATACCAACTATCATCAAATCAGCTGCCTAAAGAAATAACTGAGCAGAAACAGTCTTGTCTGTGTGACTTGACTATATAATCTGTTCTTGAACTGTCACAAAGCAAAATTCCTTCCTTCATAAACAGCTTTTGAACATTGGTCATAAGTAGTATTTAGCAAGAATTAATAACAGTGAGCACAATGTTTATAAATAACTTACTTAACATTACTTTCAATTATTAAAGTTGTATAATAACATTTTAAAGAAAATAAACTTCACCCAAGATGTTAAGAATACACATAATTGTATTTCTTTATGAAAACTAACATGTCCTTTAGCTGTACCCCACCCAAAACTTGCCACTTTTATTAGTATTGTCTCATTATCCAAGACCCTCAAAAACTCTTTTTTATAAGAGCCACACCAATCAGCTTTTGTTCTTGAAAGGGGATCAAAATTTTTTAAACATGCTTCAGAAAAATATAATAGAATTTTTTTTGTATTACCAGCAACAAAGGCACAAATGTAGCAACAAAGGCACAAATGGGATTTTAAAAATTGTCCATTGAGAATATCAGATAGCATTTGATGCATTCTTGATTTAGTCAAAGCAATTCAAGAATTGGAACTAAGTTTATTTTTCAAATAGTGCACACACTTAAGTTTACTTCTGTTGCACATGAAGAAGCAATGTTATCACTGGCAGTTGCACTCAATGTTATTAGCACAGATACCTCATAAACTCTTGATTTAGGTCTGATTTGCATTCAAACTATCCAGAAGCTAGAAATATTCCACAGAAAATCCATAAACATGTATACATTTACTGTAATAAATTTAGAAAATGAAGAAAAAAAATCCATCTCTATTTGCTCCTTTAAACAGAGTTTCAGCAGTCAAGAAGAGGGAAAGCTATGATATTAGTCCAGTACTGAAATACTCTAATTATGACATTTGTCCTAACTTGAATCAAAGCCACTTCTGTTCACATGAATGGAACTGGAGTAGCACTTCCTACAGTTTCTTTGCCTGATGCTGAAAGAGTTGTGCATAAATAGTTGTCCCAGGTAAGACTGCAAGGAATTGAATAAAGTATGGTAGTATGTTGTGATTATAACAATACCTCTACAAAACCAGCCTAGACTCACCTATAGCTCGGTGCTCATACTCATCTGCCAGGGTTAGCATTTCCTCTGTACTGTCAGTGTCATTTTCCTCCTTAGCTAATTCCTTCAACATCTTGCTACAGGCCAACGCTGCTGCAATGCAGTCCCGGCTCTGAATCAAAAGGAAGAGTTAGTAGGAAGACAATATTTCTGGCCCCAAGGGAACTGTGTAATCTTTGAGAGTCTGTTTGGGAAGGGAGAATGCACATTTCCAGACTGCAGGGATTCTTGCCATTCTCTTTCTCAATTCTCTATATCCTGGCTATGGCCCATTTCCCCCAAAATGGTAAACCTGTGTCTAAACTATACCTCTTCCAATTGCAAGTTACAGCTTCTATCTACTGATGCATCTCTGTCAATCCTAGATATTGAAAAAGAACTTTCAATAAAAATATTTACAAAGCTACATTTACCAGACCTAATCTGCATTTCCAACACTACAAAGCCAAATGAGTTGGATTCAGCCATGTGTAGAGATGGTTTGAAAACAGAAGACTTTACTTGGGTCCAGATGATATCAGCCAACTCCTTGCGGTTTTGAACAATTGCCCATATGAGTAAATCCCTCAAGGGATCCATGCTGAATGGTGCCTGGGCAGCAGAACGCTTATAGAAGGCTCGAAGATGTGCTCCTTGCACCTATAGGAAAGAAAATACCATCTTTAAGGAAATAACATCTTCTTGCACCTACAGGAAGAAAATACTATCATCAGAAAGACAATCAATGTCAGACAACAGAGCAAAAGACCTAAATGAAAAAAGCGTTGGTGATAATATAAGGACAGGACTTTGAGGCAGTAGCCCAGGACCCTCTTGGCAAAAAGATGAGTCTCAAAACAGCATGGCTGGCTTAGCACAATAGGAAGAAAGTGAAAGAAGACATGTCCTCATCTCAAAAGCCCTTTCCCCCACCCCTCCTGCAAAAAAAAACATTAACTACACTCTAAAATTCCCTAATCACAGCACTGAACGGCATTATTTCCTATGATACTTACCACCCTTCCTGGTGCCTTCCATATCTGTTGGATTTCAATTTCCATAGCCCCTAAACAGAATAACCATGATATCCCAAACACCCTACTAGGGAAGGCTGGTGTACACATTTGCATCTTTTGTCCTTCAGTATTTCTCAGTAGATGTTTGACCTACACAAAACCTTCAAGCTCTGTTTCCCAGTAATGAGAGCAGCATGGTTACAAACAGAAGCAATAACAATGCCTCTTTTAAACAAGTTTTGGTTCTAGAAAGAGGAGGAATAAATTATTTGTCTCCAAGAATAGTCGTCAAACTGAACTCTCACATTAAAAAAAAAAAAATCACTATCTGCTTGTGCTACAAAAGGCAAGGAAAAATCTGAATCTGGATTTTCTCCCTCACCTTGCCTAAGTCTTCCAAGGCTATTTCTTGGAGATCAGGAAATTATAATACAGGTCTCTTAGCATAACACTTTTTTCTGCTTTCAGCCATGGAATAAATTGGAAAAAATTCATAGGAAAACAGATGGGATGAAGAAAATGGAAATGGGGATCTAAATACCAGTAGGTTGAAAAAAGCAAGGGAGACCTGCAACAAAATGCAGCAGAACGGAATGATTCTGTTCAGCAATCAAACCACTCAATTCCATTCTCCTTTCCTTCACTTTGTATTTCATTTTCTCTCTCATGAGTTTCCATTCTGTGGCAATTTAGTACACATACAGACACTTCTCACTTTTGGTTAGGGATTTCCAATTATTTTTGCACTTCTGACAGTACCTTCAAGTCCTCTGATTCCTACCACTTCTGCACAGATGGTGCCTTTTTGACTATATAAGCAATGGCAGACACAATCTAAATATCAGAAATAGTGGGAATGATAGTTGGAAAATCTTAGATGCCAGTACAAGATTTTCAATATTGTTTACCTTGTTTTCTATTGCTAATGTAAACTGAGGCCAGGAAGCAGGGTATTGTAATCAACCAAACCAGTTTATCAAGGATCAGTGTTGAGTTGTAATTTGCTTCAGAGACCATTGTTGGAGAACAGCAAACTACCCTACAACTCTGTACTGAAATCCAGGGGGTCATGGAAGTTTTAAGGGGTTACTGGCATAAAAAGGTATGATACCTTATTGTAGGGCACAGGAACAGGGAGATGATGTTTCTCAGTGTTCTTCAGCTTTGGATACAACTGTTGTGTGAAATCTCCCAGCAGCTCTCTCAGCACCTGAGATACATGATGCAGCTGGATCCTTGGCATTTTGGTGAAGGCGGCACACTCCTTCTCTTCCAGCAATACCTTCTGCAGCTTCCCGTGGAAGACACTGGAGGTTGCCATGTTTTCATAGAGGTAGATTAAAGTATCCCAAGTAACAAATTCCTTCAACTGTACACCTTGCTCCAAAAACAGCTTCACAAACACTGGCTTGTTTGCTATGAGGGCAGCTGCCATCATTGGATGTAGATCAAAAGGCTGTTAGCCAGGAAAATAACCAGAATGAGACAATATCAACACAAATAAAATTGTCCTGGTTGTCCTCCCCATGATAGGGAGAAAGGGAGAGGGAATAAAAAATGAAGCTTAGAGCTGGGGAGGATTCATGCATGAGTCAGATCAGCGCCTGGTAATGGCAGCTATAATTCATTCCATGTAGCAGAGGAAGCAGAAAGAAGAAAGATAAGAGGAAGGAACTGGCCGCCATATATTCAGGTATGCTCATTACCATTTAGTTTATGCTTCATCAACATGCATGCAAATCCAAGCTGTACTGATGCTGACAGAGCATAGGGTTTTTTTGTTTACAGCATGATGCGATGGGTACATGAGATGCCAATCTTAAAAGTTTTTCCTTTGGTGTACAAACATAAAGGTCATGACAACAAGCATGGACAATGTCTACAGCACAGCAACTGTTTCCTATTCCAAGAAATAACCAATGATAGACAATGATATAGTGTGCATTACACAAGTAATAAGATATGAAAATAAATGTTCAGTAAATAACACAGTAAATCAGTGATATAGGGGGACTGTGTTTATATATGATGCTAAACTAAAATTGATTATCCTGTGGTTTGTTTAAAAAACTATAATCAGTCTTGCCAATGAGCAAACTGATGATAAGTTGTTTCATCAATTTCTGGTTTGTTTCCTCCGTTTCTTTTGAAAGTGTCTAGCAGAGACAGAAACAAAGAATAAACGAGGATTGTGGATTCAGATGGAATAAACCATGATAAAGACAAATCAGGATTCACTGACCAGCAACAAGCCATGGTTTCAAATTAGGTTTTCTTTTTTTAAAAAAATCACAGTATGTTTCTTGTGATGGATTCTCCTATTACCAAATGAACTATATTATAGCTTAGTATTATATGTAAATTTGGCCAGCATGATGATGTAGCACACAGTTCATGTTCTAAAAGACAAAGAGGCATGGAGTGACTGGAATGCAAGGAAGCCCTCAACTGACACCTCCATGCCTTCCCAAGAAAGAAGCTTGCCGTCAAACCAAGCATGGCACAGTACTCAAATCTCAGCTTGTAATTACACAGGTAGCAGAGGACATGCTCACTATGAGCATGTCACCAAAGGTCTCCCCACCTTCCACTCATGATCATCAGTGAAAATCTCACTCCGGGCAATATCCACTCTGTTCCATGCTACTGCAAGCTTCAGCTGGTAGTCCCAGTTCTCATGGCCAAAGTGATCATGGCACCGGGAGGCTACATCAGAAGAAACAAAAAAAGGTTTGAAACTGGGCTGTGGCAGAGTCTTGTTTACTGGGTTATTTATATAAATCCAGAATCTAGGAGGAAACATTAGGAAAATAGAAATATTTGCCTTACAATGTAGAGGTGGTCCAGGATCAGGATTCTGCTCCCAGGCAATGGGTCTGGGAACTCAGCTTATATGTACAATACCTTATATCGCTACCCAGAGGTTTGTTTCAGATAGAGTAAGACTTTTTGCCTTAAATGTGTATCTAATGGCTGTGGTTAAGAAGGCATGTGATCATGCTAATGCATTTTCATTATGCAGCTTGTATAAACGAATAAATGAGTGTTTCACTATTTTGTTCTGAAAAAGTTGCTAATCAAATCTCTATTAGCCATGAGAGTAATGAGTAAGGTTAGGTAACTTGGGATCCTCAAGAACAGTATTTTTCAACCTTGGCAACTTGAAGATGTGTGGACTTTAACTCCCAGAATTCCCCAGTCAGCATTCTGACTGGGGAATTCTGGGAGCTGAAGTCCACACATCTTCAAGCTGTCAAGGTTGAGAAACACTCCTCTAGAAACTAAACTCCCAGTCAACACAGTCAATAATCAGGATTTATGAAATTAACAAGCAACATATTTGGAGAAGGCCAGACTGCCCATTACAGTTAACAATCTAACAAATCAAATAAAGCATTAAGGCATTTCTGACTAATCACCTTTTAATTATCTAGGTTTCATTCAGCATCAGCATCTGCCAGGGCATGATACTGGGCAAGTTTTACCACCATTTATGGTAGTAGGCAGAATTTTGGCTCACTCACACAAAAAGCTATAAGGTTCTGTTCTGTCCTGCTTTCATAGAATTGGAAAGGAGCACTTGGGCCATCAAGTCCAACTCCCTGCCCAAGATGAGCCCAAGTTATGTATTTTTATACAATGACTGCTCTTCTCACCTTTGAGCATTGCTTGCAAAATGGCTACATCAATATCTTGCTGTCCATCCTTGCCTTCCCTGAAGATGGTCAGGAGCTGCTTGTTTCGTACAATATCCTGGATCTGCAAAGAAAAACAAAGATAATGTAGAATTCTAATAAACTGATCTGCCACAATGTTACTGATCTGAGAATTAATTTTCAACTCTTTTAGTTTTCATACACTCTCAAATCAGAATAATTAGCCCTTGTGTTTTTTTTAAAAAAACCTGAAGCTGATCCTCTGTTTTCCCTAACACATAATGAAAAGTCCAGCCTCTTCGGACTGGGGAAAATATTGATATTTTTATACACTGTTATTTCAAGTATTTAAGCACTTCACATACATAAAGGTGACAAAACTCACAATTGCTCTTTATTGGAGGCCAGTATATCCTGAGCCCCCAAGGCTGACAGAACAGCAGTTTGCCTAAAGCTGCCAGTAAGTTTGTAGCTGAGATAAAAGTCCCACAAAGGACGACCAGCTCACAGTTTATGGCCACCATCAATATGTCACACTGGTTGCATTTATCCATTTGGTGGCAACTCAAGACATTTGCTGCCTGAATCAGAGCATAGATCAGGTTTCTGCCTCCCACTAAGTGAAGCCCACATTCCTGCAGGAGTAATCTCCTGGAATCTGCTCAGCCAGCAAAGAATGGATGGGGCTGAAACAAGGGACAGGCAGAGCCTGACTCATAAGGGGACAGAGCCATCCATTTTCTCTTTTTTACTCTCTTCCTTTTTCTAGCATCCTCTTTTCCACCTTTCTTCCTTCTACTACAACAGGCTGCAGTAGAAGGAGCAGACCGCTCTTATCTGAGACCTACATCAATTGCCTGCATCTGAAATCCAGTTGAGTACTACATAGAGATGTAGGGTAGGAGTACATAAAACCTTGGATAGAGCTCCCAGCGTGATACTAAACTTTAGTTTTAATGTGACAGATGATGATGATTTACATGATGTAATAATTATATTAACTGTATTAAATTAAAACTATATTCTGAGTCCATTTATTCCTTTAACCTGGTACCACCCAATCTTTAGAGTACAAACCTTGGCATGCCATCAAAAAACAAAGTGCAGCACACCCTATGTCATAATCACCCACCATTGCATTAGAGTAATCCCATTAAAAGGCTCACAGAACAATTTAGGCTTCAGTTCCTGCCTTCTTCTATCCTATTTCCATGGTGCCACCAGCCCCTGAAAATATTGTTTTATCAAGTCTGCTCATTAGGATCAGTGCAATTTCACTTCTGACCAGGCACAGGCTTCTAACACAGTAAGGTTTTCCCCAGGAATTGTGGAAAGGTAGCAGCCATCCTGAAAGGGTCCGTAAAGGGAGATGTGATATGTGTATTCCCTATTTATATATACCACGTGAATATCAGTAAGAGGATCACAAGCTCCATATTCTACCTAATCTGTGATACAATTTCATCCACACTTGCCAGTAGTATCATGATTGGGATGATTAAACTTACTTTTTTGGTCCATTCCACAATCTTGCTCTCTGTGAACAATTCATAGTTGTCTTTGAAAAATATGCTCAGTTTTTTCCGAATTAGGCAAATGCTTATTTTGTGGCTGGGGAGATTAGACACTTGAGCAATGACATCAGCTACCCGACCAGAACCTTCCACAATCACACAGGGTGTGCCATTGTTGATTGCATTATAAATTGTCTACAGAAGAAAATAATAGGAAAATGTCAGCATTTGAGGCCATGTAATCTTATATTGCCAATAAATTAAGTGCCAGTGCCAATGTCAATATCGTTCTGGATGTCCTACAGTCTTTGCTTTTTTCATTATCTGCAGCTCATTAGAACTAGGGAAAAAGAAACTTCTCCCAGCCTGAATCCCAACCCATGTGGATTTCAGCGGAAGATGGCAATAGCTTTATAGAGCTGCAATCACCAGCAAGCCTGTACACTATGGATTTATCAGGAATAAGTTTGCAAGACAAAATTTGTCAATTGTTTTGTTTGGGTACCATTTTGATTATGGATAACCATCAAATGTGGAATGCTTTGTACTATTTATCAGTTTCAGCAAAGTATTTGGCAAAGTACCCCAGGACATTATTAATAGCAAGTTAGTTAAATGTGGACTAGAAGGCATTGTAATTAAGTAGATACATAGCTGGGTCAAAAAACACATTCCAAGAATTATAATTAATGGTTTTTCATCTAACTGGAAGGAGGTAATGAGTGCAGGGTTACAGTCTACTCTGAACATTTTTTAAATTATTTGGATAAAGTTTTGCAGATGAGTCAAATTGGGTGGAGTAGCTAGAAGACAGAAATAATATTCAAAACAATTGTACTAAGTTGGAGAAATGGGCTGAAAATAACAGAATGAAGTTTAACAAAAACAAGTGCAAAGTTTTCCCACTGACAAACCAAAAATCAAATGCACAGATATGGGTCAGATAATAATACTTGTGAAGGAGATCTGGCAATAGTTGTGTGGCTGCAAAAAAGACAAATTCAAGTTTAAACTACTTCAACCAAAGTCCAGTTTCCAAATCGCAGGAAATAATAGTTCTACTTTATTCCTTAGTTGGTCAGATCCCATCTCTAGTTCTGTATCCACCTGGGCACTACACTTTAAGCACAACTCTGAGGAACTGGAATAAGAAAGGGCAATGAGGATGACCAGAAAACTAGCAAGTAATTCCTATGAGAAGAGACTAAAGGAATGGGTCATATTTAGCTTTGAAGAGAAGCTAGAGATGAAATTTGACCACATTCTTCAAATCCATGAAAGAATATTACACAAAATACCCTTCTCTCTTGTTCAGGAGTTCAGGAGATAAAGTAATGGATTTAAATTACAGTGTAGGAAAGCACATTTAATTTAATGTTATGTTAGGATTTTTTTCTCTCTCTAACAAAGCAGTTGGATAGTGGAACCAATGATAAAGAGAGATGGTGGGCTCCCTTTTACTGGATATGTTCAAATGGAAGCAAGGCAAAGACAACTGCCAGGAATATATTAATTTGGATTTCTGTTCTGTTCAGGGGCTTGGACTTGAGGGTCTAAATGCCTCCAATCACCAGTAAATGCCAGTAATCACCAATAATAGCATGACTGGCTAATCATTGTCCCTTGTCTACAGTGACTCCTCTTTTGGACTTTTTGCTCACTGAGAACTCAAAGGAAGCTTAACTTGCTGTCATTTCTGTTCAGCGACCATGACCATCCAACCCTTATACTGTAACAAACTCCTAACTATCAACTGCCTTCTCTTGGAATCTCTCCCCTGAGACATATTTTCTTGGGAATTAACAAGAACTCTATACACCTCTGTTGCCTTCACAACCATCCAGTTACCCTGATGGCTGCAGAGTACTTACATCAAGAGTCCCAGGGCCACCCTCCAGCACTACACAAACAATTGGTATTTTAATGGCAACTCCTGTGGAAAAAAAAATGCTCAATCAATCTTCCATATATTTAGGTGTCCTTCCTTCCTGGCATTCTTTTCCACTGAATATTGTGATATACACAATCCTCAATATTGGGTCCAGATTGGCAGTTATGAAACTAATAAATGTCAAGATTAAAAAAAAAAAGATTAAAACAGTACCATGCTAGTTAAAATCTACAATGAAGAATAGCAACAGCATAAAAATAACCCAGTCTCAGGTTACCGAGAGTTTTATGTCTCTTGTTTGTCTCTAGTAGTCAGTCCCTTTATTTTTTAGAAAAAAATAGCAAAGCTATTAAATTGATGAACAATAAGAATGGTAGCACAACAATTTATCTTATAAAATTGTCAAACTATCCATTTATAATTATTGACTCTTGTCATTTTATCATTTAATTAAGTTTTCATACCTACTAATCTTCCCAATAATTTGGGATCAAAATCAGTGAGTCTTTTCCAGACTGTGAAACTGAATGCAAGAAATTACATATTACAAGAGACACAGATACCATAATCTCCATCTCCAATAGCAGTACTATCCTAATTATATCCTTTTACAACTTTCCCAACCTGATATCCTCCAGATGTGTTAAATTTTATCTGATAACCACTTATTAATCCTAGGATTCCAGGTTTTTTGGTACCTCAATTTCTGATTGAAATCAGCAAGGTTTAAAAATTCATCAGTATGAACTGATTCAGATGCCATGATCAGCACTAAAGGCCATGTTAAAGATGGTTTCATTTTCCAAGGCACATAGGAAAGGAACTTTTCCTCTGTTGCTCCCAATCTATGGAATGTACTTCTAGAGAGAGTTGCATTTACCCTCACTTTTTCTACTTTTCAACCAGAGCTGAACACCTTCGTCTTTAGGTTGGCCTTTTCAGTGTGAAGGATTTTATAGTGATTAAATTTTTTTTAGGATATTCTATATTTTAATTTTTATAGCTGTTTGTCATCTTGAGTACCTTAGAAGCCAAAAGATGATAAATAAATTGAAATACTAATCATCTTCCTCTTCCTGCTTGGCATAAATGAACCCAGTCTTGCCTTGCAAACTAAACAGACTAGAACAGTGCGGAAAATATTTTAGCGTTATTGGTAGTGATACATAACATTTTTACCAGCAACAAGATGCCATTACCTCCTTTCACCTTGGTTTGTTCTGAAATGTATTTCTCAAGGTTGGTCCTCAAAGGGATCTCTATGCCATATTTCCCATGTGTTCCATCATCCACCAGAATGAAGTGTGAATGATTGCAGTCCAGGCAAGAAAGGCTTCCTTGAGTCTCCTCATCCAAAATATATTCTGCTGGGAAGCTACCCTTAAAATAACCAGGTTGAAAAAAATCACACAAATTTATGTATTTATCAGATTTATATCCTATCTTTCAGGAGTAAAAAGCAGTGTACATACCATTTCCGCCTCCTATTTTTCCCCACAAATGCCCTGTCAGGTATGTTTACTGAGAGTGAGTGGCCGGCCTAAAGTTACCCAGAAAGCATCCATGACTGAGGGTGAACTAGCACCCGAGTTTTCCTGGCGCCAACCGAACACCTTAATCACCACAGCAACTTCCTCTCTTCTCTGGGGCTCTACAATTGCTTGAGCAAGAATTTCTATACACAATTTTCATTCAAATAATTCTGAAAAAGAAAACCTCATTCCTTTCAAAGGATTTTATTTATTTGCATAAGTTATATCTTGCACTTTATGTAAACTCTGGGTGGATCACATAGAATAAAATCTGAGAAAGTTTTTTTTTTTTTTTTAAAGTATATCCCTAACCCAAAATCGTAAATATAACCCCATATTTAGAAACATAATGAATGCACAGGAGTTAAAAGTTGAGCCCAAAATATAATTATTCAGTCTCCAAATGTTTCTTGAAGGACTTAATAGCTTTTCTAAATGTTCGCAATGAAGGGAATATTCAAATCTCTGGAGGATGATTGTTTCAAAAGGACAGGGGCAATATTGAGAAGACCTCCTTCTCAGCTCTTGTTCCTGTCACCTCCTGAGAATGGGATCTGCAGCATTCCTTCTTGGGATGAACAAACAGGACAGAGAGATTCCATCTGGAAGAGACACTTCCTAGGTAACTCAGATCCACACTATATAGGACTTTATGGGTGATCACCAGCTGTTTAAATTATATTTGAAATGTACTGGTAACCAATGTAACACCTGCAATATTGGGGTCATACTGCTGAAGTAGCTCTCACCCATCAGCATGTTGGCTGCTGCATTTCGTACAAACTACAGATTCCAGGTAGTATTCAAAGGCAGCTCTAAATAGAACACTTTGTAGTAACCCAGTCCTGAGGTAACAAGAGTTGATGTCACCACACTTTCCTACACCAAAAAGGGCCAAAACTGGCATATCAGCCAAAGCTAAGCAAAGGCACCCCTGGATACCTACTGCTCCAGAAGGAGATGAAAGTTCAGGAGAACTCAGAAGTCATGGACCTGCTCCCTCAAGGGAAATGTAACTCCATCTGAGTAATAGTTTTGCATGAATAACAACTCCATTTTGCTAGGATTCAACCTTTAAATCTAACCCTTTATTGCCTCTAGACTTTGGGTAAGGATATCCACACGAATCTGGAGAATCAGACAGAGACTACCAGATTGGAAGAGGTAACTAAGAGTCAACAATGATTTGACAGTAACCCCCCCCAACACCCCCCCCCCCAAAAAAGGATGATCTTCTCAGGTGGTTTCACATAGATGTTAAATAATGTTTAAGAAAGAGTGAGCCCTCTGGCATCCCATACTGAAGCAACCAAAGACTCAAACACCTTTTCCTCATCTGGATCTGCTCACTCAGAAAGGAGTGGAACCATAGTGTCCCCACAATGCAGATGGTCCAGGAGACCACGGTGAAAGGTATCAAACAGCACTGAGTAATCAAATAGGACAGGAGGGTCAACTTCTGATTTTTACGTCCTTATTGGAGGTCATCCATGAAACTGACCAACACACTTTCCATTCTGTGCCTGGGCTGAACCTTGACCAAAGGGAATCAAGCTAATCAGCTTTATCCAAGATCCTTTGTATCTGTTGTCCAACCATCTTTAACAGCTTTCCTAAGACACATATGGAAGTTGTCTAACACTGCTGGACCAAAAGATGCTCCCTTCAGGCAGGAGAACATCACTTGTCCTTGAAAAGTGAATACTATTCCTTCCGTCAAAGATACCTTAATCACCCCTCAGAAAGTTCACCTCATCTCTAGTCACATGAAGAAGTTAGGTGTAGCACAGATCCAGTCCTCAGATTATCAAACTCACACTAAGTGAAATGCTAAGAATCACAACACTATTTTTTTTTCAGTTTGTTTCATATCTACTACATTTTGCCTTCTGGAATGGGATATATTTAATCATAAGTAAAAATAAACATGCCATCCACCTCCATAAGGTTCTATTCCTATATGTGGTAGGACTTAGTGAGTAGACTAACACTGTGCTAACTGAGCTACATACAGATGGATAATTTTATCTGGGGGTACCAAACATATAGAAACCCAGACTCTAGCAATGTTTGCATCCCACCATTCTCTTTCTTCACATCCTTAATTGTCATAAAGAAGTACAAAGTTGTACAAGACACATTGATTTTTGCTATATTCATTCTCTCTTAGCTGCAAATATCCGTTTCTCCTAGATAAAGCCATACAGGATTGTACCATGAGTCATTTTTTCTAATAGCATGATCTGAAAATCCTTCTGACTCACCGTGGGGCAGATGAGGCTGTTACGATTGTGTACTGTCCCCCAAGCTGCAATGCCAATAGCGACAATCTCGCCTTTATAGGTGCTGCTCATGTTGAAATCCTGTAGTGCTTCCCCAACTTGCTTCATCACACCAGTGTGAGAACCACCTGTGATGATCCAGGCACCTGTAGAACAAAGATTATAAGTGCATAAGATCAGATCAAATGTGTTGATGAAGATTTTCAGTCATGGGCCCAGGTTGATGTGGTTTAGGGTGACATTTTTGGACCCTCTACTGTGGATTTTTTAAAAACAATTTTGTTTGCTTTTAATTATGGTAGATTGCTTTGGGACCCCATCTGGGCTGAAAGCTAAAATATTTTAGATAAAAAAATAAAACATCAACATACCCTATCTTATTAGTTTTGGCCAGTAACTGCTTTACCTGTTGTTTGTACCACTTTGACAAGTCCTTGCCGGAATATATTCTTCAGTCTCATCTTCATGCTGAAATTTTTAGCTCCTCCTGTCACCGATATTAAGAGGTTGGGTATATCAAGCCCCCAGTATTGTGTAATCAACTGGTAAAGTGTTTTTGGAGAAGTGCTAGAGGAGACTCGCACATACTACAAAAAGAAAATAAAACATAACAGGAATATCTGAGAGAATCATTCCAGATACTGATCACTGTCTAAAATCATGCCTAAAATCATCCAAGCCCCAAGCTGAGCTCTGTGGAATTTCTTTTTCAAAATAACTTGAGTCTTGTGAATCAATGAGATATTCTAAACAGATACTGTACAAGAACACTGATGTAATAGGAAACAATAGAGAAAACTAAAAGAGAATCTTCTGAAAACTTCCTGGAGAAGTCCATTCCATGCTTGACTGGTCTCCTCTTCAGAAGCAACTCTTTACTTTCTATTTTCCCATTTCTGTGAGTAAGCCTAAATGAGGATAAGATATTACATTCAAATGGGGTCACAGGGTGGCTTATAGAACACGCGTTTCAAAGATACAATCAAGGAGATTCTAGTAGGGATGTGCAGTGCTTTGGATTAAAGGGGAAAACAGTGCCTTGGAGCATGCATTGGTATGCACATAGTACCTTTCAGCAACTCCTTAAAACAAAAGTGTTCTTTCCCAGGATTGCACCACAACTGCCTGAGTCAGGAAAAAAAAATGCATCTGCTTTAAGGCATGGCCAAAAGGTACTATTTGAGTGCAGTGAATCTGAAGCACTGCATACTAGCTAAATTCTAGCTAGTAAATCCACAAATGGTACAATATATCTGTGGTTGGGTCTTATAACTGCAGAAATGTTTAGAAGTATATACAGTTCAAGCAAGTCAACCACATCTTCCACCAAGATACTCTTTCAACCACGTGTTAACTCACCTTTCCAACTTTTTGTCCCAAGCCTGCGAAAGTGATGTCCCCAAAGGCATCTGTTGGCACTTCCTGGACATGTCTTCTGGGGTCCCATTCCTTCCCTTGGAACATGACAGGTTTTATGGCTTCCTCTAAGTGCTGTTCCCTGAGATAGCCACATTCACATGCCACTTTCCTGTACAAAAGCACAAACAACTAAAAAAAAAATTGAATGATCATGACACAAGTTATATGAAAGAGACATGGAGCATTAGAATAAAGAAGATTCCATCCTCTAAAATAAATATCAGCTGAATTTATTGCTGTATATAACACTTAGGTTGAATACAGTAGCACAAGCACTCCATGCCTACATGACAAATATAAAGCTTGAGAAATATAAGCACATATTTTCACATGGGCAAGTAGTTGCAATATTTGCCAGCACAATTAGCACAATATTAATTGTTCAAATCTTACATGAACTGTTATTTTGAAATGCTTAATGTGCTTACAACAATTTTAATTAGAAATCAAGAATAAATTGAAAGAATAAAGATGGCAAGTGGCAAACTGGTTGGGAATTCTGTAAACTGGGATCCAAACTATCTGGAGAAATCAGATTATGGAAGATTAACTACTGGAATTTCCTAAATTCCCAATCATTACAGAAGTAAACATTAGCACTACTCAATATGTTTATACTTGCTTTGCTTACTTACATTTCAAGTGTTATTTGAACATTTTATGCATATCAATTTTATTTATAAAATTTTGAGCCTCCTTTCCACTTTTAAAAATAATCCCAAGGCAGTGTTTTACAGATGATTTTTCTAAAACATTTCAGAGTTGCTTAGTCCTTTAATCATTTACATTTGACTGAAAATAGTCTATCATAATCCTTCATTTTTTATCTGAAATTAAGTACATTAACAATATTCCTTTCTAAAAAAAAGCAATAAGCTTTGCTGTCAACACCAAAAATATCAAAATCTGCCTCCAGTTATGCACTTCTTTGTAATTCTCCAGTTGCTGAAGTATTACTGGGATTGACTGTAGAATCACAACTTTTAAAATACTCTCAGTAATGAATTGTAACTTTGTCCCAAAATGGCAATATCATCTACATAATATTTTGTCTCTGTCAATGTAGCCTTTCCCAGAAGGACAAGAATGTTTTTGATAACACTGCTTATGAGAGATGTCAGATGCCTTCAACATACAGGTTAAAGATAGCTTCCTTCACATCCACCCTATGAAATGAATCAGCAGACAAGTTGGTTACAGGTTCTTGTAACCAAAACATAATGTCTGTAAGATACTGTTATGTTTGTCTAATTCTGAGTTGCAGACAAGTTTAACTTAAGGCATCATTATTTATTTAATAATTTCAAGATCACCTTTTGGCTACAGCAAGGATTTCCAGGTTGGTTCATTATAATTTTAAAATAATACAGATTAAAAACAAATTTAATGTAAATCAAAGATGAAAGAGTAGGCAATGAAATGTCAGTTTCTTGCTCCAAGACCACTAAAAGCCACACAAAATAGTTTGGCACCTAACATAGAACTGGAAAATTTGGCACAACCACTCCTGAACACCTGCTCTGGCTTGGCTCAAAGATATCCCCATGGCATACGGATAGAGGCTGAAGCAGCAAAGTGGTTGGCTAGAGTGCAGGTGGTGAAAGACTTGAATCAAGATCAATAAGATAAAAATGTTAGGCCCATTTGAAGGGTTATGCCCGTGGTTCCCAAACTGTGCATTGTGGTATCCCATGGCACTGCAGTGAATTCACAGGGGTGCCGTAGGATTTTTGAGGGAAATGCAATTATGCTCAACATCTGCTGAACACCGTGTAAACTAGGGGTGACATGATTTTGTACTCCAAACACACACACACACATACTGTATATGTATGTATGTATGTATGTATGTATGTGTGTTTGTATATACATACACACACATACATACATACATATATATATTCCACTTACTGTATCTTCAAACTCAGAACCTGTTGAGTTGCTCTAGACTATGAAGGGGTGACTGGTATTTCTACCTCTCCTCCTAGAATTCCATGACATAATAGTATTCCAGGATCAGGCCAAGGCCCATCTTAGTTTATCATTTCATTTCTCACATGGACCAACCAGATGCTTTAGGGGTGCTCACAAGATGAAGAGACCCTTCTCTCACTGCTGTTCCACACTGCTGCCAACTGGAGACAACACTCCATGAATTTATCCAATCCCTTTAAAGCACCTATTTAGTGGTCATGAACATATCATGTAGTAATTAATTCCACAGGTTACATATACATGGGTGAAGATGTGGTTTCTTTCATCTGTTTCAAATGTCCTCTCAGTCAAAACCAGTGGATGGACCTGATCCTTGTATTATAAAAAAAAGGGGGAAATCCCTGCCCACTTTCTCTATATCATGCATGATTTTATATACGGTACAATACCTCAACTATGTTTCCCCCTCAGTCACCATTTTTCTAAGCTAAAGAGTCCCAACATTCAACCTTTACTCATAGGGAAGGAGTCTGAACACCCCCTGATAATTTTGGTTGTCCTCTTTTGCAGTTTTTCTAATGATAAGTTTAATCAGAGTAGGTCTCTTACCCAGAATCTGACAACTGTGAACTTTCAATAAAATAAACACATTCTTTTTTCTGAATGTTTTCAGGGATCCATGAGCGGAGATTTTCCTGTAGAGAGAACAGGGAGCAGAAGGGCAGTTCTTACTTGGAGAAGCAACATAAAATTGCCTCCTTCCCAGAGCAAATTCATATACTTTGCATAAAACACAACATTATGGTTTTTTTTGTGCTGCTTTTTGAGGAAAAACAATTCCAACATTACATGTAATTGATTATCATTTTAGAAATGATATTGCATCCAAGGAAAGCAATAAGCATGCAAAACTTTTCAGGCCTAGGCTTGTGATTTCCATCCCATAATAGGTCAGCCCTACAATGAACCACCATCTAGCTCTTCCTTTTTCTTGAACTTGCCTTTTCATTTGTGCTGGGGGTGAAGTGAGCCTTGCGCTTGCTCTTAGTGAAAGTACTGTTGCTTCTTCTGAAGTTGGAGACCATGGTAATATCATAGTAGCTCTCAAGGTCAACAGGATAGCCATCTCCTTCATCATGGTAGATCTTGTTTAGCTCTGTGGGTATCCGGAGACCAGGTCCAGCCATGGCTACATTTCTTAGATCAATTGCCAAAGTTGTTCAAGTACATTTGGAAGACAAATTCTTCAAACTATCATCTCAAAGATCATGGATTACAACTGGTGTATTCAGCCTACATTTCATAAACACCAAAAGACATTTAAAAAAAAATCCCCTGGCTGAAGCACCTCACAAAGACCTCATCTTTCAACTTGAGAATCTGGAGGATATTTGCTATATTTCTTTGTGTACACAGAATAATGTTGTTGTTGTGTTCCATTAAGTCAACCCTGACTCCTGGTGATTATGGATAAATCTCTGCAGTTTTCTTGGCAACATTTTCAGAAGTAACTTGTCAGCTACTCTTCCTAGGGCTGAGAAAGAGCCTGCTTGGCTTCTGGGCCCAAGGGTGGACTAGCAATTACAGTCTCCTGGCTTCTAATCCTGCGCCTTAACCTTTAGACCAAACTGACTCTGGTATAGAATACAGTGGTACCTCGGTTCACCAACTTAGTTCGTTCCGTGACTCTGGTCGCCAACCGAATTGGTCGTGAGCCGAATCAAATTTTCCTATAAGGTTCAATGTAAATACGGTTAATCCGTTCTGACCCCTCCGAATTTGGTCGCCAACCGATTTTTGATCGCGTCCCGAATCAAATTTCCCCATAAGGTTCAATGTAATTACGGTTAATCCGTTCTGAACCATATGTTTTCGGGTTTTTTTAACCGCAAAAATATGACACAAAGTACAGCACGAAGAGAGAGAAAGCTAACTTTGCTCGACGTGACTTCTGGCGTGGAGGACAGGAAGGTGGGTGGGGAGGCGGATATTGCTTGGAGGGAGAGTCCCCCTCCCTACAGGAAGCCGCAACCACGTGTCACAGGAGGGAAAATGGCCGCGGATTCTGTTCGTAATCCGATCCGGCATTTGCGAACGGAGGCAAAATTTTGCGACTGGAGCTGTTCGTGAACCGAATTGTTCATGAACAGAAGCGTTCATGAACCGAGGTACCACTGTACTACAATGCATATATGCCACTAATGCTTTTTGTGTGAAGGTTGAAGTGGTAGTCAGTGATTCTCAGACCAGAGATAGCAGTTACATAAATGTACAATAATTATTGGCTTCAAAGTCACCAAGTGCTACAGCAAGAGTTCATTAATTTGTGGAAGAAGGAACAAGTTTAAACGAATATATTCATTAGCATACTCCCAACAGTAGTGATAAAGCAACTATTTTGTATGACCTCATTCTACTCTGCAGTATATTCTTATCTAGCTGACCCATATCTGTGACACCAAAAAGGTTGCCATGTAATGTCAGGAAATGACAAAAGCATTTTCAACACAATTTTAAAAGAACCTTAACAGTTGGTGCTCAATCAATTACTATTTCAAGTAATAATATTTCAAGTAGTAATATTCCACTTCAAAAATGTATTTCACCAAGAAATACATTCTCTCCCACAGGGAATGACTGTTAGGCAGGTGTCAAAGAAACAACAGTTTGAAAATTAAGTAAAGCCTATCATGGAGAGTTGGCACAGCTACATCTCAAACACCAATCAAAATAACTTGATTGGCTATGATCTATAGCAGCAGGCTTGAAACCACCTCAGACTTGAAACCACCTTTGGCTTTTGAGTTGGTTAGTGTTCCAACAAGTGGCAGAACAGGCCAAAAGCTAAATTTTATTAAATTAAATACAATTTATTGTTGTTGTTGTTGTTGGTTGCACAATCAGCCAGATGTTTAGGCTGGATTTGGCATTTTTATCTACCTATCAAGTCCTTCCCAAGGACCTGGGATAGGCTGATGTTGTTTGATGGTGTTAAAGGTATCGTCACAGGATGTAAGCTGTTACAAGTAAATTTTGTAATTGACTGATGGTGATATTATTATTATTATTATTATTATTAACAACAACAACAACAATAATAATTGGTTGATTTAAATTTATTGGCCACCCAACTCTAGTGGACTCTGGGCAGTGTACAAAACTAGAGAAAACATAAAAACAGCTAAATACAATGAATGTGATTAGTCTGCAGCATACTTTCCTCCTTCCTTCACATTATAAATTACAGTTCAATGGCAACTTCTGGAGGGAATCTAGGGTTTAACTGAGTGCTTTGGGATAAGATTGCTGTACAGGTAGTCCTCAGTTAACGACCACTCATTCAGTGACTGTTTGAAGTTACGATGGGACTGAACGAGTGGTACTTAGGACCGGTCCTTGAAGTTGCTGCCATTGCAGCACTGCCACAGTCACATGATCACAATTTCTGACATTGCCTGCCAGCTTCCCACAACCAAACTCAATGGGGAAGCTGGCAGGAAGTCAGAAGTCGCGATCACGCGAGGTCCTCGCTTAATCACCCATGCAATCCTCACTTGATGACAGCAACAGGGACTGCCAGGATTGCCATTGCTAAGTGATGTGGTCATGTAATGTCATGCTTTATGACTGCATTGCTTAGTGATGAAAATTCTGGTCCAGTTACCATTGTTAAGTGAGGACTACCCGTACTATGCTTTTATGCTGTATTTTAAATTATTTCAAAACTCCTTTGTCTTCGTAGTCCTGCCCCATTATCTCATAGTTACACCCTAATGACCTCACTAGGCACATTATATGTTATATCCAATGAAATATCTGGCTGCTATATCCAATCACATTTATATTCTAATATGCATATATCTGTGAAGAGGGATTGTAACCCCATCCCACATCAATTTGTGCTTCAATGCATTGTGTTCTGGTCTCCGTTCCAAACATGCCTCTAAAAATCAAATAACTTTATTACAGCCATAAGGCCAGAAAACAATGATATAAAACCTAAAAAATAAGTGAATATAAATATAGATATAAATCAATTGACATGTATAGATATAAGATGTATAACAAGAAATAAGAATGAAATATAGAATATAAAAGTACAGGGATAAAATTGCAATAATAATAGAGTAAAATAACATAAAGTACCAGTAAGTAAATACGTCACAATCATCAACTACAAGAATGAATAGCACATATAGAGGCAGAAAACTGGGCAACATGGGGGATGATACTTGGGTTCTTAAAGTTGTGCTGTGTTTCTGGAGATGTTTTCAGGATGGGGTGGATGACAGTCATCCTAGAGTCCCTGTAAAGGGAACAACAGAGGAGCATATGGCTCAAAGACTCTGTTGAACCATTCCCACATGGGCATAGTATAGGCACTGGAGCACTGGAGTATTCTTATAGTGTCCAAAGAGGACTGATGAGGGCAGTGCAACTAGCCTGGCTAAGGTAAAAAAAAAAAGCCTACAAAATTTCAGTACTGTAATAGATGATAAATAGGAGGCTGGCCACAGAATCTCCCAAATTATAGGATTATAATATACCTCTAAACAGTTATACTACATGGTCTTCAGTTGTGATCCCTGTCCTATAGGTTCTTCTGTAGAGGGGTTTGGCAGCCCTGATACCTGAAATCAGTTTAACCAAATCTTCTGGGGACTTTGTGACTTTAGGTACTGTACTGTATGAACATATAAAAGTAAAAGGCAAGTCTCCTTCATACTGAGCTCAACTCCTGGTAACTTAATGGGCATGCCTATGCTGTTCCAGTAGCAACATGAGCTTGGCTGAAATGACTTAAAGAAACAAACAGATATCTGCTTAAATGGATGATTGAAATATGATGTTAGTACACAAACATAGGAAAGTATCTTAAACCAAGTAACCTAACTGATCTATCAAGCCCATAGATACCAAAGATTCCCCAGTGCTTCAGACAGGATTATTTCCTTAATTTATTTAGATACTAGGAATGAGGCTTTCTGCATGGAAAGAAAAATGTTCTGTTAGTGAGATACAGACCAACTATAAGAACCTGTAATTTTTGCAGAATGGCTTCCTAAAAACTTAGTTCAAGCTCTTGCCAACCTGAACTTTATCTGTCCTGGATATGTCATGAATGAGCTCCTTGTGATCACACTGCAAATTCTCTTTAGACACAAGCTGCAACCCTATGCACGCTTATGAATACATTATACTGAATGCAGTACACATCCAGGGGTTTAATACACAGCTTAAACGGAGAAAATAAAGGGCACCACTGATTCTATACAAATCCATGGGCAATAACTCAATGTGTTTACAGATCCACTTGCATAAGCAGCGCACTCAGCAATCTTTGCTTAAAAAGTGACAAGGATTTCTTCTGACCTTGCAATGCAGAATATTTTGCTATAGAAAGAACACTTACTAAACAATTTTGCACTGCCAGATCAACCCAGCTCAGAGTTACATTAGATTTTGGCTGGGATACAAATTCCTAGCTACTGATGCTTCAGAGTGCTATCTTAGAATATGCAACAGAAAACAACCCAGAAGGCTGTATATATCTTTCCAACAGCATCCTTCCAATCCCAATTCTACTCACACATTTCTTGCCAGTCAGATGTGAAGGACACACCTCAGTTTCATGCTGTGAAATCATCATCTTATTGCTGAATAATACCAGCAGCCCACAGGAGCTTTTCTGAAGGGACTGCAGTTAAGAGGAGGAGGAGGAGGCGGTGGCAATCCAGGGGCTGCACTTTGCCAGCAAATCACACTGCAGAAGCTGTTCCTAGTCATTCTCAGAAGCCTGGGATGGATGGGTCAAAATGAGTTTCCTTTGCCTGGATTCACAGAGAAAGCAGACTATCTTTGGTTCTTTGACTGAACATTACAAAAAAGTGGCTAAATTCAAATGGCTTTAAGTTGTTCAAAAGTAGCTTCTTTCAGAATGATTATAATAAAATTAAGTTATGTCCTAAATATTTAAGAAGATGCCCAGGACCAGACTGGCATATAAGATGTTCTGATATAGCATACTTTATTCTATATTTAGATTGCATTCTCAAAGCTTCCTCCCTTTTCAACTAATATTAAACTGGTATTTGACAAAATGCATTTCCCCAAAAATACACTAATAATCCTCCATGGGATGAATAACTGTGTTTAGCTCTGTATAAAAAGGACAGAACAGTTTGGAAAACAAGCAAGGAATGGCTCAGGGTAGAAAGCAGAGAGAGAGAGAGATGCTGCTCCCTTAAGACTAACATCTTAGCATTCTCAGCACAGTTGGCCCCCCAGTGCGTCCACCAGAGTTGACAATAGTTTGTAATATTTGTCAGGTTCTTTGATTTTGTGATCTTAACATTTTTTTACCTATCCATAAATAACTCTGCCCTAAATAAGTGAAAAGAAAAGAATACATAATGTAAAACCCCCCACTATTTACAGTATTTAATTACAATAATTATTCCTGTCCTTTTTAATTTTTTAAAACATTATTTTTAATCATTTTTTTAAAAGGGGGGAGAGGAGAAGAGCGAATAAGTTCTTTTAGGAACCAGAAGTTGACATTATAACATTATGCCAAGAAACATCTAATTGAATAACTAAAGCAGCATACACATTTTTAATACTGTAATTTTTGAACAAACCAGTGATCAATCAGTGACAAAATAGAATAAGGACCAGAATGAGAAATGTTATTGCATTATTATTCTCTTTTCTTGACACAATCTTTTATTGTGTTATTCATGGTACTGTACTAATTTAGCAATCGACATCTTGTGCAAAGTGTGGAACGTGCAATTTCATGAAATACACTTGTTCTTGTGGGAAAAAAATGGAAATATAAATCATGAAAATATATAGAAACATTCAGAGGAGCCACTGCTATGTATTGGGAAAGATGGCTAGTATTACCCATAAATACTAAATACATTAAACAGAGGCAAATATGCATACATCCTACACATACATAGTATTTACTAGGCCATGCCAGCTGTCATTTTCTCCACTTAGTAAAGTTTATAATTCCTCTGATAACTGAATGTTGTGAATTTCCCAACTTTCAGAATATTCACTGAAACCTTCTCTTTATGAACTCCAGTTTTGCTGCATTAGATGGGCTAGGTGAAACTGGTTCTAGGTTCTGTGTATGGTTTGCTGATCAAAATATGATGGATTAGTTCTTCTACCTGCAAACATCACAAATAGACAAGCATTTTGAGTCTAGTACTGAGGGCCACATGGTAGAATGTTGTTAGAGTGCATATTTACTACAGCACACTGTAAAATGATTGTGGTTGAGTTTCAAGGAGATGTGGTTTGTGCAGCAGACATCTGACAGCAGGTAGAAAAGTCGTACCTTGAAAAGGGGAAGAGGAATGATTTTGAGGTATTCAGAAACCATCGAGTGACCCAGTTATGAGACCACCTATGATCCCAGTGTAACCAAAAGCTAATTAGCATAGTACAATGCACACCTCTAAGGTGGAAATCTTAGAAAACATAGAACATGCTAAGCTTATTATGGGATGTTAGTATGTAACATGGAATCAAGTGCGTCTGCACAATAATGTAACCAATCATGTTTTTTTACATGCCTACTTCCCTATTTCTGAAAAGTATAAAGATGTAAAACTTTGCTCAAGGTTCCTCTCCTTAGAGAGGCAGGACTCTTTCCGCTGAAGCACTTCAGTAAAAAGAATAAAAGGATTCCCCGACTTGGTGTGTTGATTGGACCTTGTGTGCCGGGTAGACGAACCTGCCACTCCTTTGTGGCCAACAGAACTCCCCTGTATCTCCTATCCATGTACTGTCTCACAAAGGTGAGTGTATTAAGGTCAGGATATAATCTGACAGTCCACTGTACAGTTTAATCATCTGGAACCAGTTGAAGACTTTAGGCTAAAGATTGCACACCAATACTGAATATTATCCACTGGTAACAACCAACCTTTAATTTAAACTTAAAACTTAGAATGAGCACATAATCCACAGAATGAAGTATGAACTAAAAAGCTGCAAACAGGACTGAGTCCAACCTGTCACTTTCCACTGTTCCCACAAGCACTACTTGGCCAAACAAGAATCTGGTGCATTGACTATCCTTTGAAAGAACAGAAGGAGAGCTTTTCATCCCTTTATGGTGATAGAAGGCAAATTAACTTGCATTCTCAGCAAGGCTGCAAGGGTACTTGGTAGAAAATTCAGGATGGTTCTTATGCATCTTTTGCGTACTGCTTTCAAATTGTCCAATTTTCTGTTCCTTATATTTTGACCTCATAGAGCAATTGAGGAACAACTTTCCAATTAAAAATCCTTCTTTGCTGGGTGCACAAGGCAGTCCACCTTTGAAAAACAGGATTGTTAAGGCTGCCTCTGTCCCCAACTGCAAAGCCCCTGCCTAAGCTATTCATGCTCTGCTGCCTGCCTCTCTCCCCCCCCACACCCTGTTTCCCCCCCCCCGCCCAGATCTTTCACCTTCTCTATTTTTCTCTCTTGACCTCCCTGACAGCAGCAACTGTAACCAACACTCAGAGGGGTCCATGCTTGGCCTGGGAGTGGCAGTGATGGAGTACTCTTGGGGCTGGTGTTCTCTAGCAAGTGTGGAAGTAAGGGGAGAAAGGAGCAGGGAAGGCAGTGGGAGAAGAGAGGCAGGCAGCAGACAAAGGATCCCCTTCCCTAACTGCCATCCCATATCAAGGCACCAACCTCATCAATCCTGTTCCTGAAGTACAGTAAGAGGATAACTGTGGCAGTAGTAGCTGTCACGTGGACAAACTTTCCTTCCATCTTGAGGATGGAAGGAAAGAACACTGACATGTGCAGAGATTTCCCGTATGAGACATTAAGAAACTCAGCTAGCAATGATAAAATTTTTTAATGCTGCAATTGTTTTAATGCTGCAATTGTTTTGTTCATTTTTTGTTTTACTAATTTAAGAACTTGTGTAATTCACCTTGTAGCTTAATTAGCACCAGTGCAGCCAATTGCAAGGTTAATGAATAAACCCCCTCAATCTCTGAATCTTTAGAGGGATTTATGTGTTTATTTGTATAGTCACACCAGTATTGTGTACTGTAACAGTTAAAGTGTTGGACTTGGTGGAAAAACCAAGATTCAAGCTTGCTGTCAGCCACGGCAAGTTACTGGGTCAGTCACACTCTCAACTCATCCTATTTCAAAGGTTTCTGTGGTGCTGATAAAAAATGGAAATTCCTATGTATGCTGTTTAGACTGATGGAGGAAAGTGGGATATACATTAGAGACATATATTAGACGTTGCCCCCACCCCCGGAAGTCCTGCTGTGCAGCCTCATCATGGCAAGGTGTATGTGTGTTCCTGCAAGGGATAAGCAAAGAGTGTTGGGAGTGTATGCCAAGAGTATATACTCCCAGCAGAATCACCCAAGGCATGAAGGTCATCCCAGTTGCCCAGCTAAGGCAAGCAGGCACCTATACTGGATAGCAGCGATATAGGAAGATGTTGGAGGTAGATTATCATTTTAGTTACAGTGGCAAAGGCGTCAATTCATACTATGTGGGAGAAGGCAATGGTAAACCACTCCTGTATTTTTACCAAGAAAACCACATAGATAGAAAATATAAAATGATTGACAATGTGGTGCCGGATGATGGGCCCCTCAGGTTGGATGGCACTAAACATGTTATTGAGGAAGAGCTGAGGATCTTTTGGAGTACTAAGGGTGCTTATGACATGGCTAGATTAAAGCCTTTGGGACGTATACTTGCTGATGTTGCCATACAGGAAAAGAAAATCCAAAGCTACAAAGAGAATTACTTGGAACGTGGAATGTAGGAATGTGGAACATAAGAAACATGAACCCAGGAAGGCTCAACAATGAAAGATGAAATGACTACAAATTGACAACTTAGGCATCAGCAAATTGAGATGGACTGGGATTGGACACTTTCAGTCAGAAGATCACACCTTTTATTACTTAGGACATGAAAAACAAAGAAGAAATGGTGTTGCTTTTGTAGTTAGGAAGGGTATAGCAAGAACAGTACTTGGCTACAATGCAATCAGTGACCAAATAATATTGATTAGACTTTGCGGACAACCCTTTAATATGATGATCATTCAAGTTTATGCTCCAACCACTGATGCAGAAGAAGAGGAGGTTGATGACTTCTATGATCAACTACAATTCAAATTCGACAGAACATGCAAGCAAGATGCGCTGCTTGTGATTGGTGACCGGAATGCCAAACCTGGAGACATGAAAGAGGAAAATGTAGTTGGACTGTATGTCTTAGGAAACCAAAATGGAGCATGAGACTGACTTATCAATTTGTGCCACTCCAAAGATTTCTTCATAGCTAACACTGTCTTCAAACAACCAAAGCAATGCCTCTGTACATGGACATCATCAGATGGAGTATATAGAAATCAAGCTGACTATCTTATTGCTAAAAGGAGGTGGATGAGCTCAATTATAGCAGCAAAGACATGGCCAGGTGCTGACTGTGGAACAGATCACAAACTGTTCATGTGCAAGCTCCAAGTTAAGGTAAAGAAGAAGAAGAAAGCCAGTCAGTTTCCACAATATGATCTTGAACATATACCCACCATTTTCAAGAACATCAGGAATCGCTTCGAAGTCATGAATCTCATTGATAGAGAACCAGAGGAACTGTGGAATGGACTTAAAGAAGTTGTTAAGGATGAATGTGAAAAAAGACTGCCAAAAATGAAGGAAGAGAAGAAAGCAAACTGGATGTCAGAACAAACTCTGGGAATTGCCGAGAAGAGAAGAGAAGCTAAAGCCAAGAAAGACAAAAATCTCAGAAACGAATTTAACAAAGTTTCAGAAAGCTATTAGAAGAGACAAGAAGCAGTATTACAACATCTGTAACGACACTGAGGATGGAAACAAACATGGAAAAACAAGGAAAGTCTATCAAAAGATCTCTGAACTCAGAAGGAGGTTCCAACCTCAAACTGGTATTCTAAAGGATGCCAATGGACAGATAGTAACCAATTCAAAGGAGATGAAAGGTGGAATGAGTATAGTGAAACACTATATGGTAGAGATGTCAACATCCACAATATCTTGGAAGATATTCCTTACTTATAAGCACCTCTAGTACTAGAAGAGGAAGTTGGATCAGTGCTTCAGTCATTACCAAGTCAGAAAGCTACAGGAACTGATGGAATACCCACTGAAATATGGCAAGCAACAGAAGAAAAATCAGTCAAGTTTCTAACTAAGCTATGCCAGCAAATCTGGAGGATGACACAGAGGCCAACCAATTGGAAGAGGTCAATCTACATTCCAATACCACAAAAAAAAAGTGTGCAAACTATCATACAATATCTTTAATTTCACATGCTAGCAAAATAATGCTTAGGATTATCCAATGCAAATTAGAGCCGTACATAAAAAAAGAGATGCCAGATGTTCAGGCTGGCTTTAGAAAAGGCCAAGGAACACCAGACATTATTGCCAATGCATGTTGGATAATTGAAAAAGCCAAAGAATACCCAAAAGAAGTCAATATGTGTTTCATTGATTAAAGAAAAGCCTTTGTGTTGATCATGTCAAGCTACAGAATGTGCTAAAAAAAATGGGAATCTTGGAACATCTCATTGTCCTCATGAGAAACTTATATGCAGATCAGGAAGCCACAGCCTGGACAGAACATGGTGAAACAGACTGGCTCCCAGTTGGCAAAGGGCTGCAACAAGGCTACATACTCTCCCCTTATTTATTCACCTATATGTGGAATGTATATTAAGGGAAGCTGGACTGAAAAAGATGAGTGTGGTTTTAACATTGGAGGAAGAAATATCAATAACCTGCACTAGGCTGACACTACCCTGATAGCTGAACATGGAAAGGATCTGCAAGCCCTAGTACTAAAAGTCAAAGAGCATGTTGAAAAAGTGGGGCTAAAATTAAATATAAAGAAGACCAAATTAATGACAACTGGTAGAACAACCAACCTTAGAACTGACAATGAAGATATCAAAGTGGTGGATAGCTTCTGCCTTTTAGGATCAACCATCAATGGTAAAGGAACAAGCAGTCAAGAAATATGCTGTAGACTAGCACTTGGTAGAGCAGCCATGAAGGTCTTGGAAAAGATACTCAAATGCCATGATATGTTTACATCTACAAAGATCAGAATCATGCAAGCCATGGTATTCCCTGGGACACTCTATGGAAGTGAAAGTTGGACTCTGAAGAGCAGGATAGGAAGAGTATTGACACTTTTGAACTCTGGTGTTAGAGAAGACTCTTACAAAACACTGTGTTGAAAAGTACTCCTACAGAATTCTCCTCCTAAGAATACTATGGACAGCCAACGGATTATCAGATAAATCAACCCAGAGTTCTCACTCGAAGCACAAATGACCAGGCTCAAATTATCCTACTTTGGACACATTATGCAAAGACCCAGATCTCTGGAAAAGGCTCTAATGCTGGGAAAGGTGGAAGGAAAGAGAAGAAGAGGACGACCAGCAGCAAGGTGGATGGAGTCAATTACAGAGGCAAGGGGTGCACTATTGGGAGACATGAAAAAACAGGTTAGGGATAGATCGTCTTGGAGAAAATCTATGTGGTCATTAGGAGTCAAAAACGACGTGATGGCACATCATCCATCCATCACTTAGATGTTGGGCAGTTTACCCATGTCGTTCCTCAAAGACATCTACTTACCTTATTTATGCATGAAGCTTAACATTTTTTGTTAATTATGCTTCTACCAATCCATAGTAACTGCTGCATGCAGACTGTCACTATTTGCTTGCCCCAGGCTACGACACAGGCGTGTTAAGAAGATAAAGCACCAAGGGGTGAAACCAGGTATGCTAATTTTTAATACAGGGAGAAAAGGTTGAGCAGAAATACGGGAAAAAAGCAAGCATTCAAGTAATGAAAACCTGAGATCTATCCACAAACGTCGATCAGCCCTCTCCGAAGGACAGGAGACAAACATAGTTAACGAACAGGGGTACAATGATTGTGAGAAACAAGCAATCTTCTGCCCAGGTAAGATGGGAAGCTGTGACGTGTAACACTTCAGTGGAAGGGCACTCCGTGAAGCAGCGAGCAACGCCGCGACTGCGACAGAAAGCAAACTCCCCCGCCTGCCCGCTTCCGCCCCCGGGCCCGCTACAACTGACTTCGCCCCTGCAGTCGTTGCTGAGGCTTGTGCGCCGTCGTTAAGAGGCGTGGCGACGGCGAGGGGGCGGGAGAAGACAGTTAGGTTCCGCCTCTCTTTGCCAGCTTGTGAGCTCCGCTGGGAATGGGATGGAGGTGATGGCGCCTGCGCCTGGAGCCGTCCTGGGAAACGCGTCGGAAGTTCCCACGCCAGCTTTTGCTAAGAGGCCCGAGAAGCCCGATGGTCGTGCCGAGACCATGAAATTGACCCGTAAAGCGGTTTTGTCTCGAGCGAAGGCTACGAGCCTCGGAGGGGTCCGGAAGCTGAATTGCTGGTGAGGAGGGCAACCGGTGGCCTTTTATATTAACTGCAGTTCCCGGCATTCCTCGCGATTGGCCGTGGCGGCTGGGGTGCTGATCGCTGTAGTTCAGTGAAGGTTTGGAGAGCTGCTGCTCCTCGCTTTCCTTTGCTCCGTTTTCTTCGTAATGAGGACCAACGGGTTGAGATTTTCCACCAAGAGGCCTAGTGGTGGAAAAAGCGTGCCTTGCAGAATTATTATAAAGGATTTGGCTAGCAAAATGTGAATTTCTGAAAGTTCATCTTGATAGTAGCATTAGTTACAGACCGTCTTCTGATTTCTAAATCCAGAGTTGCTGAAAAGCGAAAGAATGTATTCAGTCCCAGTCACGTTGAAAGCCACTATATAAATATTGATTACTAGTAACTGAAATGGTTGTTACATTCCAATTCAATATCTTTATTTTCTGTTTTGCAGAATTAAAAATGACATTTCATTATCTGGTCAGTCAGTAATTTTTTCATCCTCTTTTATACATTTAAGTACATGGCCTATTTTCCTCCTCCACTTCCCTTTCCATTCATCAGTTGACCAAGCATGCAGTATAAAAGGGATGGTAAAACTTGACTTTTGTCTGAATATCCAGGATGAAGCTATGGCCAAAAAAATGACTTTGGGCTCCTAAATCCCTTTCAAAACAAGCAGAGTCACAACATTATCCTGAAGTCATCTGGACTTGTCTAACATGTTGTACATGGAACTGTCTTAAATCTATTCAGAACTTAACCAAATACAGCCTGATTAACGTATGCTATTGTGTGCCTAGACCATCGCTCAGCTGTTCCTTTTGAGTTCCATGATTGCAGATTTGATGCTCAAACAAAAAGCTTTTAGTGTTGTGGATTGAAGCTACTTGAAGCATTACTTTCTTCCTAATTACCTTCCTGATTCCTGCAGTCTGTTTATAAGAATTTTCTGGCTCCTCGTTGATCTGGTTTTTTACATTTTTTTTCATACTTTTCTTTTTTGGTAATAGATGGCATATTCTTATAGTCTTATTACTATATCTTTCTGTATTTTTCTTCTTTCCCTCTTTTTTCTTACAATAGCAGTCCCTTCCCTTCCTTCCAAAAATATTGTTCTAAAGTTATCTAGAAATATCCTACACTCATCCCTCCCTCCCACCCTTCTGTTTTGTTTTCTTCTATCTGAAATACCTTACATTCCAAATTGTGCTGTATTGGCTTGTTACTGAAAACCCTTGGCATCCCCTTTTCTGTACCACATTTAAAATGCAGGACTTTTACTGTATCTTTCTGTATACGGAGAAAGTCCTGGGAACTGTTTTTTTAATAGCCTTCCACCTTATAATATGAATACTATCAATGGTATCAGTGGTTACTACTGCTCACCATTAGTTTGCTTAATCAAAGCTCTGTGGTCTATAGATCCTATTACTATTTAACCCCAGAAATTTGGGCTTCCCCTTGAAATATTGGGGCTGGGGAAATAGCTCTCTCCTATTATCATGCCCAGATTTGTTGGCCTAGCTACAGTGTGGTTACACATAGTTTGACTTGCACATAAATAGGAAGTCTTTCACAGAGTTGGGAATTTCAGAGGCTTTCCAATTGCATGGAGTAGCATCTGTGCACATACAAGCATAGGTATATTGCGGAGATGTTGACAAAATGTATAAAGCAGGTCATGAGTAGGCCACGCTGCCTTTCACACTAAAGCATAAACGGCATTTGTAGAGGGCTTCAATTGCTCTGTCATTTATAGCTCTCCTTTTCTTAGTGTGAATATTGCTTTAGTTAATATACTATTTTATATATGCCTGTTAAATATGTTTTTCTTTCTTTAGGGGAAGCCGTATCGCGGATGTAAGTACCATTCCTAATTTTCTAATATGTAAGAAATGGAAATAATTACTACAGTATTGGTTCTTTCTCATAGACTCTTCCCAGCAGGGGATCATGAGTGGTTCTTAGCTGTTCCCTGACTTGAGTGAAACCAAAAGATACTAAATCCAGGGAAGAAGCAAAAACTCATCAGTTGGTACTTTGCTTCTTTCTCACTGGAAAAGTAGATATTAGAGGGCTGAGGAGCTGGCAGTAGTGTAATTCTGAGCCTCCTTTAGTTACAAGTACCTCATGCTGAAGCTGCCAATGAGAAGAGATCAAAGGATTGACTCATCAATTGGAGGTTTTATGTCATTGTGATTTGCCTTGCCTGATTTTGACAGAGTTGCAATGGACTCAGTTGCACTGTATATCTGCACTGCCATTGAGGAAGGGACAAGTGGTAATACATATGCTTTGTTTGCAGGAAGTTCAAGCCCTAGCATTTCAAGGTAAAAGGATGTCTGCTATTATATTCTAGGGAATACTGTTGCCTGAAATTCTGAAAAACAGCATCCAGTAATAGTGTAGGTAACTTTGAAATAGAAAAACCTGTTGATTCAGCTGACTTCTGTAGTTCTGTCAATCTGCCAAATAGTTGGATTCAGTACATTTTGGCTTCAATCTACATAAAAGAATGTTGTAATACAGTACTTCTGTTATGGATGCTTAAATACAGTATTTATCAATAGGCTTATTAGCTCAATCGATTAATTACATAACTTGTTCCTTCTCCCTGCAAGACTGAAGTTTTGCTAATATTTTGTCTGTTTTTTCTTTTTAATCACCTAGATAACAATCTGCCGTGAGCTTCCCAATGTTGAGGTGATCACATTCAGGTGTGTGTTAGAGCAATGGCTGCCTAATAAAAACCCAAGGGAAACCAGTGGTCTTTCTTTCAGCATGGAACCTGAACATAAATCCTTACCAGCTCTTGAGCATTCAGGCAATGTGCCTCTCAAATCACTGTGTTCTTATGTTTCATTTTTAAGCTCTAGTTTTTAGTACATTTATAACTTCTTTACCAGTATCAATACATGGCTGTTCAGTAAGAACTGGTGCAGCAATATTATTTCATTATTGGATCATACATAGACAGTCTCTCTTTTTCTAATTATTTATTTTTTTAAATAGTAACAGAAAAAGAAAACAATGCAAAGTTAATTACAATGCAAATACATATATTCTCAAAGAAAAAAAACTGCATAAAAAGTGCTTTAAAAAGAAAGTTAAAAAAACACAACAGGAAAAAAGGAAACAAAGTATAATATATCGTTATAACAGTTAAGTATATATAGAATTGTAATTGTTATCTAATGTAAATATTATTCAAGTACATATATATTTATTTCTAATACACTTATATAATATCATTCTTTTTTAACCTACTGTATTTTGTATAAATGAGTTCCATTTTTCATTATACTTGTTCATACAAAGTTTGTGCCTATAGGCAATCCACTCATAGGTGCAGCCAGGTCTTCCATCCATTGAGTGAATGGGGCCATACATTTATCTTTCCAATGCTGCAATATCAGTCTTTTGGCCATAGTAAGGGCACAGAGAATCTATTTATGTTGCCCAGTTGTCAAATTCCATGTAATAGGTATGTAATTCAAGAGATTATCCTCTTAAAATTTTAGCTTTTGTCACACAGTCACATTTATATAATCTACTACGTTGTCCCAAAACTTAGTAAGTATAGGACATTGTAAAAACACGTGTTTTAAAGAAGCATGAACTCCAACAGAATGCTGTTTTAGATAGTCCTTTTCTATACAGATGTAATGGAGTCCAATAAATTCTAAACATCATTTTTTGTTATATAGGTCATAGTTTAAGGTCCATTGACACTCTTGCTATGGAAGTTAAGACACTCTCCCATTGTTTAGGCAATATAGGAACCTCTAATTCTTTATTCCATTCATTTCTTATCATCTGCATATCAAATTGATTTATTGATAACAAATTTCTATAAAAACTGATAGGTTTTTTAGTTTTAAAGGATTTAAAAAGTTGTTCTAGTATCTCAGGTGTCTCAGAAGCTGAAAATACTGCTAGTCCAAACAATGTTGTTAACAAATGTTATAGCTGTAAATATTGTCATTGGGTTACATCTGATAGATGATATTTATCTCTTAACACAGAGTATGTTAAACATTCATCTTCATTGTTTATCAGTTGGTCCAAAGTTAATATCCCTGCTTCCATCCAATTTTTCCATATCACCATCTTTTTCCCAGTTTTTAAAGTTGGGTTTCCCCATGAAGTCAATTTAGCATGTGAAAAAGGGTCAAATCTTCTGTTGGGCATTACATTCCATAACTTTCTAATTGATATCTCATTAAAGGCATTTAATCTCATGTTCAATCTCAACTGGAAGGTCCTTTCACAAAGAAAGGAGCTTTCTGAAAAAATCCTCCATAAATTCAGCCAGGTTTGAATTGACTTGGAGGGTTCTCAGTGCCAATCACACGTAAATTTTTCTTGCACAGTTACAACTCTAAGTATGTAATTTGTTTATCCAAAATATTATTACTAGCTTGAGTAATAGTGCTGTGAGCACCTAGCCAGTCTTCAGAGGAAGCCATTTTCTCTTGCAACTGCCTTAAATCATTTTTAAGCTCTGCCAGATCTTAAAAATGTACCTGAGCCTGATCTCTTTTAACAAGTTAGTGGGAGAATCCTCCTTCACCATCTTCCCTGGTTTGGCAGATAGTGGTACAGCTGAAATTAAGCTAGCTGTTGATTGTTTGGGTCTAGTTGCCATATCAATAGCTCATTAAAAGCAAAATAATATGTAATAAAAAGTTTTATTTATGGGATGATCAAAGTTTTTGTCCACACAGTCAGAAGTTTGAAAACACTTTAATCAGGAGAGAGGTGAGAGACATGCACTCATAGCACCATTCCAAACTGGAAGTATGCAGTCTCATATTTCTGCATTATGTGCCTAACCTACCCCTTCAGGTATACCCTCTTTTCTATGCTTTAAATTATTATTTTTATTTAATAACACCAGATCAGAAGGAAGGAAATTGCAGATCTTCATTCCTTATTTCATTAACCGTATAAATTAGCAATCCATTACTCAAATCATTCTTGAAGACCCTATCCATTTATCTATTCACCTATTTGTTGTCTGTTTGTGTATGTATCATTTCAGGGATTTATTTTTGTTCCTCTTGATCTCTCTCTACCTCACGTCATAAATGCACATTATCATAGCTTTGTGCTCTGCATCCCAGCCTTATCTTCTTTTACCTTCTCTTTATTCAGTGCATCTTTGTTTCTGGTCCTAGCTCTACTTCTAAGTTCAGCAGCAACAGCACACAAGGCTTATACTCTTTTAGAAACTAAGTAATTTTGAATATCGGTGGGCAGTCTGATGATGTAATCTGATTTCAAAATCTTGAAAACATAATGAACAATGTAAATGTAATGATCTGATTATTTCTCTTTCTCCTCTTATTTTTCATGGGTTCTTTCAGATTTCAAATGTTCTACAGAACGATAAGAAAGGCCTACAAATATTTGTGTATCCAGGTGGCTTAGGATTTTTATGTTGCACAGAGAGTTGTAGTTGTTAATGCTGCCTTTGGTTTCCACCTTATTTGTTTTCTTCTCTAGTGCAAATAACATCTCCAGTCTGGAACCTATTAACCAGTGCCAGAAGCTAACTGAGCTTTATCTCAGGAGAAACTGTATTTCAAGCCTCCATGAGCTGTTCCACTTGAAAAAACTGCCCTACCTGAGAATCCTCTGGATGTCTGAGAATCCCTGCTGTGGCTCTGACCTCCATCACTACAGAATGACAGTGCTGCGTAATCTTCCTAGTCTCCACAAGCTTGACAATAAAAGTGTGTATAGCAGCAAATTCCTTGGTGGGGTGTGTGAGAAGCTTAGGAAGAATTGTGTAGCAGAATGAGAGAGCATTTTGAATTAATACTTATTTGAACTGATGAGGGGGAGGGTATTAATTTATTGTTTCATATGAAAACAACTCCTTGCCAGGAACAAGCGCACAAAAGCTCAGCATTGTTGGCTTTTACATATTATGTAGTTATCCCTTTAGTATACTGGTGGGCAACCTATGAGCAGTCTGCAGCCCTCATCAGCATTCCATTTGTGGCCCTCAGAGAAGACGAGGCTGAATTTTTTCAGTCTTTTCTTTGGGGGGTTTTGGAGGACAAAATGAGCTCCATGGGGCTCACATTATTTAGAGCTCAAAAGAGAGTTAATTACATATGTTGGGTTACAGTTAGCTTCAGTTAGCTTATAGTTAAGGCAATGCTATTCCTGCCTTGTGTTAAGAAATTAATATCTGTTGTCAAAAATGCACATTTAAACTTCAGAAAGTTCAGAAAAGGTGGCAGCAAATTCTAGCGGCTGATCCTTCCCCTCTTCTCTAGTATTTTATAAGATTAAGGACCTGCTTATGAACAGAAAACGTATTTTTTACTAAGTATATTCTTAGTTTAATATATTAGTTTCAAATATGAGAAAAGCAGTTATTAAATTCCTGTGATCTTATTAATTCACAGAATTAGCTGTATTGGAAGAATGGTACATAGCCACATCTTTTAAAATCAAAGGAGCCTTTCATATTATATTAATACATATATCAAATATAATATATAGGACTATACCAAAAGTACTGTAGGCTTGGATTTTAATATGGTGAATCTGCTTAGCACATTTTATTTTTACTTTTTAAAAAATGTTATTGCTGTAAAGCTGCTCAGAATCTTCTGGGAAGGAATGGGTTATAAGCATCGTAAGAATAAATAAGTAATACTGCTCCCTCTTTGGCTTTTGTTTGACGTGTATAGTGGTGACAGAGGAAGAACTGTCACATGCACTATTAGAAGGAGAAGAGATAACAACACCCCCAGTTAAAACAGATGTAGACAGCTGCTGCCAATACTCTAACACTGAGTCCAGCACGACAGAATCTACAACAGAAAATGAACTTGTGAACTTCAGCCTTGAGGAGACAAAGTGAGGCGAGCTCTGTTGTTTGTTGTTAGCATTTATTTTTTGGATTTAATTTATGTGGAATGTTTGGTGCAACCCGGTTCAGTCTTACCTGGAGAAAAATTGATTCCTCACTTGTGTAAATCAATAAATCACCATATGAGAAGGGATTCCTTGATTTTTAAGTATGCAGAAACATTACATTTTAGCTTTTTATGCAGCATCTAGGTGTCCCTCTTCAAATATAGTACTTTGCAAGGTGCTATGTTTATAGAACTCTGCATTAATTCATCCTTTTGCTTACGTTCCTCTTCTTGTGCAGTAAAATCCGTGAGCAGCTTGGTATGAAGCCTGTTGTTCCGAGAGAGAAATTTTCACCCCCAGAAGTAGGTGGTAACCGGAAAAAATGGGTGAGCATAAGAGTCTTCCCCACCCCAAAAATCCATAGTTCTGTATATTTTTGGATCATATGATGTGTTGCCTTGCACTGAACAGTGGTACAAAACCCAGGTAATAATCAGCTCAGCTCTGCTGGGTTGGAATAGTGAAAGACCCTTACAGAAGCTGTTTTTATAGGCAGCCCAAGTTGGAGAGACAAAAAGCATTTATTAGCCTTTGTATTCCATCCATATAGGTGGGGGTTGGGGGGGCAACTCTTTGCTGTTGTGAGGAAGTTATTGGCTGGCTGGGATTTCCAAGTTCATTGTGAATGCTGTGTAGCTAGTTGGTCCTAGTAATTTTAGAAAAAAGGGAGCAGAGCAGATCAAAATTCAACAGTTCTCAAAAGTAAGTGATGTTTACTAATTCTTTCACTTTAATCCTATTTTATAATCATCACCACCACCACCATGAAACCACAACATCTGCCTATCCCAGGTCCTTGGGAAGGACTTGATGGGATAAAAATGCCAAATCCAGTCTAAACATCTGGCTGACTGTGCAACTAACCATAATAAATATATGTACAAATGCTTTATCTTACAGTGATGCCCTGTGGTTCAGGTTGATTGTATGCTGTAATTTTGAAATGTTAACATTACACTGGATTGACAAATCAGGTGCTGCTTCATAATAATCTATGATGTCTGGCATGTTTACTTTACCTTTTTATTATCAGTTATGTGAGCTGCAGTGAACAGATCGTCCTGAAAAATAGCCTATGAATCTGTCAATGTTCTTATTAAAAGCAAAGTTACCAATGAATATAGCTTTCATTGTGCCAAGTATTTTTCTTTTGGACAGAATGAATCCAGCAAAAAGCTTCAAAAATAGTAGGTGCAAAGAATAGATGTCTTCTAAATAGGTCTTTAGAAAACTCTTGTGCCTAGGACCTCCCCACCCCCACCCCCCACCCCCCCACCCCAAATACCTGGGACATACAAGGACAGTGCAGTGCAGTGCTGGATTAGACTGAACATCTGCCCCTAATATAACTCTTCCTTCCACCATACCAGGCAGATAGTACAAAAGCAGACTTCATAGAGATAATGTTGTAATTCTCCTCCAAACTGTTAATTAGAAACCCTTTGTCTCTAAACGAGATGATGATGATGATGATGATGATGATGATGATATTTAATATAAACGCCCACTCCAGTGGACTTTGAACCTAGTTTTTCTAACATTGTACAATTGATAAATCTGTCTTCTATGTAATTCAGTTCTGTTCATAGAATAATCTGCTTAAATATGTGAGAACAGATTGGAGGAAAACATTGAGGTAGTAATGATAAGAGCACTAGGCTGTTTATGCAGAGTGAATAATTCTATGATTTGCTCTGATTTTGATTTTTGTCTCCTGGATCAACAGAACAATATCCTCAGTGCCATCATGCTGCTCCTAGAAGAGCTGGATTCAGAGGGTTTAGAAGTCCTCCATCAAACGGTTGGAAACAAACTCCAAGCCTTGCAGAAGAAGGAACTCCATGAGGACCGATAGCACATCCTAGGCAACTATTTGTGGATCAGCAGAATTCATTTCACTAGCCTTCTAGCATCCTTTGTGTGCTGTTGGGCTTCCCATGAGAATGTATGATTGTGTCCAGAAAAAACAAGCACATCCTGTGTTTCATGTGCTAGAAGCATGTTCTACAATAATTTTTCATCTACAATTTGTGTGCCTACATTTATGCAACTAGTACCCCACCTTCCACAAAGGCTGGCAGCAGAGATGGCAAACAAGCATGTATAGAGCTACAGACAGTACTTGTCATTTGGAAAAGGATGTATTTCACCTCTTGTTACTGCCTTCCAGCTAGAAGAATCATGCCTATACTCATGGCTTTGTCAGACTAAGCTTGTGATACATCTGACTTGGTGAGCATGGTGGCCTTCCCTAATATCCCAATACTGGAGCAAGACTAAGCTTCATGTCTCCATCTTCTCTTTCTACATTTAATAGTGTTTGATAATCCTGTCCTCAAAGCCAGAATTTCATAAAACATTAAAACTAAAAAAGAAAAATCACTGAATGTTTAAATTAAAAGCTTGAGGAAGTCATAATTCTTCCTCTACTAAGTAACTTGAACTTGATGAAAAAATTGTCACTTGCAGTAAATTTTGAATTACAATTCCATATTATAACTCTGAATGTTTCCCTCTGTCCATGCAGCCTTCTAGAAAAATAAATGTTATTCGAGGGGAGGGTATAACATCAGTGTGATTCTGTAAGGAACCAGCATTAGTCTCTGCTGTACTGAACAAAATCCACTTCAGTATAATCTGAGATAGTGGGTCCTCCAGCCTCTCTAGTCTGTCAAGCTGCGTCTAGTGCAGGAGCTTCACTATGCTGTGAAATAGGTAGAATTTTCCTTCCATAAGATGAAGATCCTTTGACTAATGGCTGTGGTTGCAAATTGTGTGCTTTTTTGTTGATTCTTTATAGAACACTGACCCAGATCTGTGTTTATCTCTGTATGGATAGGACTATCTGGCCCTTACTAACTTGGTTAGCAGCAAGTTCCACTTGTAACTTGGGATTTTTTGCTTCTGTTGATCAACATTTCTGGGGTGATGTTACCATACAAATGAAAATAAAATAAACCCCCGTTTTCAATCCTCTAAAAATGTCTTTCTATGAGCTAGGGTGGTGGAAAAATTGGGGCCTACACTGTTATATTGTCCAGCTCCACCTATTTGATTAATAATGTCGACAAAATCATATGTAAGCTAAATGACTCAGTGATGTATAGAAAAATACAATGTTCTTGTAACACTTAAATCTTGATTTTTCAGGAATGCTTCTGGTGTTTCAATCCTTGGTACTTAATTGGCCATCAGTATTTTATGTATGCAAAAAGTGGTTAAGTCAAGTCCTCTGGTTTTGCCATGATTCCAAATGGTATGTGTCCTTTCTAGCAGATGTTTTAAAAACAGTACTTCCTTCCCGTGATTAGGGCTTCAGGGTAAATACTTGCATGACATGAATTCTTATCCCCAACCATTACAGCTGTGCATCACTTTGTTCTGGAAGCATTATCTTCATCCAAGTTTACATAGGAATCAAGATTTTTGCTCGAACTATGGTAAACAACTATGGTTTATCAAAAGAATAGTAGCAATTCAGAGGATGTTGAAAGGATAGTATTTGTAAAGTTTTAAATAAAAAGGCACCAGCTATATTTGAATAGTTTCCTTATAGATAGCAAGGAATCGCTTAGGGGGAAAAACTGGGCAGATACCAACCAGTTACATTTTTCTCAGAAAAGCTGAATTACTTTCTTTTGAGAACTGGGCTATAAGGGGAATCCAGCATATATTCTTGTAAAAATGGGTTACATTGCATTATCTACTATAGAATATTCTACTGTCACAGTTATGAAGGAAGTGTGAACACCAAAGGTGTTATCTTACTATATTTTTGCTGGTGAAACTTAAATATCTTCACAAAAGTATTATACTACAGTGAAAAAAGCCTAATAAAGTCAAACACAAAAGATTGAAAGAAGGAAAAAAAAGTGAAATATGCCACATATCAATAAAACAAATAGCTTAATCACAAAGTATCAAAATATGTGCAGTATTTTAAATAAACTGAGTAGGAGTGAGGAACCAGATCTTGTAAGCATAATTTTTCTTGTGATTGAAATCCACCAGTCAGGAAGCGGATAATGGTGTCTTTATAATGTTGACTATCTTGTTAGATTTTTTTTCTCTCCTCTGGTCTGGTTGTCTTAATCTTAATATTCATAAATGCTTGTGTACTACCTTAGAATTTTTTTGCCTTGACACAGTTGAATTTGATTATTTTTAATTATTCCTTCTCGTGAATATCTAATTGGCTCTCCTAAAGTTTTATATTCTGGAAAAATTCACTTAAGGTTTAAAAAATCAGCAAAAGCTTCAACCTATCCTGTACTGGAATACCATCAACTCACAGAAGTTTTTGCAAGTGACACTTAAGAACATATTTTTAATATTGAGAAATATTACTTGTGAATAGCCTCAATGTTTCATTTTTATAGAAGAGGGTGAGTTCAGAATCCTAACTCAGATTTCTGAAGGTTTTTCATTTGAGAGAGATTCTGTATGAATTAAAGCACCGGCTTAAAGAAAATTGGATTATTTCTTTGCAGCCCTATGAACTTTATGTGAACTGTAGGGGGAAGGATCATTGCTATTAAAAAGCACAGGTGCTGTTAAGAATCTGATCTTTCTCCTGGACACTTTTCTTAACCTAACAAAACATGGCATTTACAGATAAAGGGTGCCAACCCTCCCTTCATTTTCTTCAAATGTATATTCCAGAATTAGAGCTTAATTTTCAAGCCTTCTGAACTGGATTGTGGATGGCAGAACCACACTTATATTTTTGTTCAACCTACTGACAGCATGATGCTAAAGTTTCGTGCTATTAGTATGTTATTCTAAGGTTAATGAGTATATGCTACTATTATACTTCCCCCTCCCCCTATTCCTTTTTACCCAGGAATGAATGAAATCCAGATCTGAAGCAACCATGACATTAATTTCAAATTTCCACATATCAAAATCGGTGCTGAGTTTGGACTACAGGATAAGCCTATGTTCCCTCTTGAGCTGATTAAAGAAACACACACGAGGGGAGTGAGGGTAAGGTGATATCACATATACACCTCTTAATTCTCAACAGTGACTTGTGTACATGCAGCTGGTCTGTTAGAACAGCTGTTGGAGCAGGGGCAGCAGTAGTAAAAGTTTTTGAGTACAGAATGACTCGTGTCTAAACAGATATATGTCATTTCCAAAAAGACATTGTCTTGATACACACCTACTAGAGGATAATCATTAAATAGGTGCTAGTGTGACATACAGTGGGGCAAAAAAGTATTTAGTCAGCCACCAATTGTGCAAGTTCTCCCACTTAAAAAGATGAGAGAGGCCTGTAATTTTCATCATAGGTATACCTCAACTATGAGAGACAAAATGGGGGAAAAAATCCAGAAAATCACATTGTCTGATTTTTAAAGAATTTATTTGCAAATCATGATGGAAAATAAGTATTTGGTCAATATCAAAAGTTCATCTCAATACTTTGTTATATATCCTTTGTTGGCAATGACAGAGGTCAAACGTTTTCTGTAAGTCTTCACAAGGTTTTCACACACTGTTGTTGGTATTTTGGCCCATTCCTCCATGCAGATCTCTAGAGCAGTGATGTTTTGGGGCTGTTGCTGGACAACACGGACTTTCAACTCCCTCCAAAGGTTTTCCATGGGGTTGAGATCTGGAGACTGGCTAGGCCACTCCAGGACCTTGAAATGCTTCTTACGAAGCCACTCCTTCGTTGCCCGGGTGTGTTTGGGATCATTGTCATGCTGAAAGACCCAGCCACGTTTCATCTTCAATGCCCTTGCTGATGGAAGGAGGTGTTCACTCAAAATCTCACGATACATGGCCCCATTCATTCTTTCCTTTACACGGATCAGTCCTGGTCCCTTTGCAGAAAAACAGCCCCAAAGCATGATGTTTCCACCCCCATGCTTCACAGTAGGTATGGTGTTCTTTGGATGCAACTCAGCATTCTCTCTCCTCCAAACACGACGAGTTGAGTTTAGACCAAAACGTTCTACTTTGGTTTCATCTGACCATATGACATTCTCCCAATCCTCTTCTGGATCATCCAAATGCTCTCTAGCAAACTTCAGACGGGCCCGGACATGTACTGGCTTAAGCAGGGGGACACATCTGGCACTGCAGGATTTGAGTCCCTGGCAGCGTAGTGTGTTACTGATGGTAGCCTTTGTTACTTTGGTCCCAGCTCTCTGCAGGTCACTCACTAGGTCCCCCGTGTGGTTCTGGGATTTTTGCTCACCGTTCTTGTGATCATTTTGACCCCACGGGGTGAGATCTTGCATGGAGCCCCAGATCAAGGGAGATTATCAGTGGTCTTATATGTCTTCCATTTTCTAATTATTGCTCCCACAGTTGATTTCTTCACACCAAGCTGCTTGCCTATTGCAGATTCAGTCTTCCCAGCCTGGTGCAGGTCTACAATTTTGTTTCTGGTGTCCTTCAACAGCTCTTTGGTCTTGGCCATAGTGGAGTTTGGAGTGTGACTGTTTGAGGTTGTGGACAGGTGTCTTTTATACTGATAACAAGGTCAAACAGGTGCCATTACTACAGGTAACGAGTGGAGGACAGAGGAGCCTCTTAAAGAAGTAGTTACAGGTCTGTGAGAGCCAGACATCTTGCTTGTTTGTAGGTGACCAAATACTTATTTTCCACCATGATTTGCAAATAAATTCTTTAAAAATCAGACAATGTGATTTTCTGGATTTTTTTTCTCATTTTGTCTCTCATAGTTGAGGTATACCTATGATGAAAATTACAGGCCTCTCTCATCTTTTTAAGTGGGAGAACTTGCACAATTGGTGGCTGACTAAATACTTTTTTGCCCCACTGTATTTAGATTGAAATATAAGATGGGAAAGACCAGGGTCTACACTGCTACTCAGACAGGTACTCCAGTGGGTGAACATAGCCCAGGTGTTATCTTTTGGGCTAAAACTTAGCTTGACATACTTTGTAGAAGTGTTGTGAAGATAAATATGAGAAAAGGCTATGTTGGGGAAATAGCATGATGAAATGTAATAGGAGCAGGGGATGAGACAGAAATAGTGATAGTTTTAGATAACATTGAAAGTCAGGTGGTTCAAGATCATGAGAGGTCTGTATACCTGACGTCGTAAAGCTTTAACAGAGCTGTTATATCTTGCAAACTGCTTTCTTGTAAAGCTAAGGGCATTACCTGCCAATGTGCTTAATCTAATATAGAAAGAATTCTGGTAAATTTATGGGGTGTTTTGCTGTGTTTATCGCAGCACATTCTTTCCCTGAACTACTTATTCTTACACAAGCTCAGCAAAGAAATCTACCCTAAATCATATGGCTATCTGCCTAGCACAGAAATCTCTTGAATTGTGCAATGATTTCTTTTTCTAATTAAATAGAAATTATGGTATACAAGTTCCTAAACTGCCTTCATGAATGCATGCCTGGATGAACAGATAATTTTTTCACAATCAAGCAGGGATGGTACTTGTGGAGACAACCAATGAAAACCCTCAAAGTAGCTTCCACAGAATGCAACTGTCTCAGTGCTTCAAGGAGGGGTCCTTCACTAACACCAACGTGCTTTGTCAAGGTTCCTTTTGAATTCTTTTCATGCGCTATTAGATATAAATCTCGTCTGCTGCCCAAGACAGAGAAATTGTGTAGTTTGATAACTTTCGACATCATAAACTCCACTCTCAACATAGTGAGAAAACTGCTTCAACACCAACTTGCCCAATAACTTTGCTGTAATCTTTATAGAACTTCTCATTCTGCTCTATTCTTTATATCCAGGTCCTGAGATGTGCATTATAGTCTAAAGTGTATTCTTTCTCTCTTTCTCTACACACACACACACACACACACACACACATCTACCACCATTTAATTCTAAATCTCTTATAATTTCTTAATTCTCCATGAAACAGAAAGTATTCCAGTTAACTATCAGGAATGTCATGGGGATTAGCACCTCTCTTATTGGGTTAAGGGTGATTTGAGATGCAGGAGGTGATGCGTTAGAATCCCTTACATGCCATTTTCATAATAGCACAGGTCACAGCATGTGCATCTCTTGCATTTTCAGCCTGAAGGCTTAGATTGCAGGTAATGGAAAAGACCAATTCTTAAGATAATGGAAAACTGCAGACAATTTCCAATTAAAAAAAAAATCAAATAATTGAATTTTGCACAGAGGCAGCATCTTAAGTTCTAATATCTCTTGCCTCAGATTTCTTAGTATGAAAACTTATAATTAAACACTATCCTGCCTTCTGTCTTTTATGCAACACTACTTAGCAAGGATATTCTCAGTGGACAATCTGGAATGCATGGGGCTGGAACTCGTTAACATATCACTTCTTGCAGATCAGAGGCAAGAATCAAATCAAAAACACAATTTTAGCATATACAGGGTTGGTTCAGTGGATTTTTTAATCTCTCTACAGGACAGAAAGCAATGCCACAGACAAACAGGCAATATAGGGCACTGAATTCACAGAAATGCATCAGAAGAGTATAGATGCAACAGTCAAGAGCTGTGCCACCATCACAGCACCAGCCAGGGATATTGAATTAAACACACCGGCCAGATAGAATGAAGGGGATTCCAAGGAAAGTGACGACATACCAGCAACTCCCATTGAGTACTCAGACACACTGCCCTTTCCTTGTTGGCATGAACTACCTCAAGTGAAGGAGGGATTGGCAGAGAGAAGATCTTTCCTACTGTTGGCTGCTACATTACAAGTAAGATACTTCTGCCAAGTGGGACCTTTGCTGCGTGTCAATAGTGATGGCAACAGGAATTCTTGGCTGTTTTAGAGAATTTTCTGCAGTTTTAGAGCATTTTCCCAATGTGACATTTTGGGAAACTGTTTCTCCAAATTATAGGAAGCCCCTTTCTGAAAACTTGCATTCTTCATGGCACCAGGCCAATAAGAATCTAAAACTAGCACATTGTCCATGGGGCAGTCAGTACACAATTCTTCTACATAGTGTAGGATTTTTTTAAAAAACCCTGTGAAATAGGAATACATTCTGTCTGGCATTAGCCTGCACTCGCCCTCTACTTCATGGGGCAGCAAAGAGGCTTGAGAAGGAATTGGTGAACCCTGTTGACGCTCTTCAATGGGCAGGGAAGAATGTAAGATCCTGTTGGGGGCATGGAGTAATTCTGCAACAACAGGCAGGCTGTCCTCTGGCCACACTCTTGCAGACTCACAGTGGCATCAGTTTTGCACTCAAAAGACATGATCAGGCCAGAGAGGGAGAGAACTATAGAGAATTGATCAGAGACAAAGCTAAGAGAAGACTGTAGCTAGAATCCCTTCTCGATGCTGAGTGTGCGCCGGGTGACATGCTCCATCTTCCCAGACACATATTCAGTCAGACTGATCTGGTAGTGGGCCAGCATCTTCAGCATAAGACGTAGGTTCAGCCACCACTGCTCCTTAGGAAGCCTGTGCCTACAGAAAAAAACCCAAACTCTGGATGAATGCCAGTCTGGCATATGTGATGTAACAACAAAGCAGCTCTGAATATATGCATGCCATGTCTCTCTTACAGACATTCCCAGGATATTTAAATCTTGGGGCACCGCTTCCAGGGAGATCTGTGCACTCCCTACCTCTCAAGAGAAAAGTAGATATGTAATAGTCAAGAAGCACCACAGCTCACTTTTGGATTCAATATATGTAGTAAGCTTATGAGAGGGTCTCCAAAAGGGATGATTAAATGTAATGTCTACATCAGCAGACAGAAAGGAAATCCAGATGATTGACCAATGCATGAACAGAGTGTCTGACATCATTCTGTATGCCATAATTTCCAGCATATCAGTGTTGCATGCCTTCCTTAGAACTTGGGTGATACTCTACCACCAAGACACTTACTCAAAATCGGTGACTTTTTTGAGCTCTGTCACTGGACTAAAGGATACAGTCTTCCTCCGTAGGCCAATGACACAAGCAGATTCTGCAGAATTGGCAAATACACGGCCTACAGAAACAGAGTGTCTTTACTTGTAATGCCAGAAAATTATCTCATCACACAAATGCTTTGGTATTACATGAGGCTATCTGGATATGTTATTCTGGATATTGCAACAACTACAAATGACCGAATGCTTCCTAAACCATTGTACTGAGAAATTCCAAGGAAAATGATTATATAATTTACCCACTGAATATAGACAAATGCTGAAAAACTAGCTTCCTGATAATCATTCTGATAGGAATAATTAATCAATAGCCTTGTTTGAAAGCAAGTCCTTCCACAAAATAATTTTCAAGGAGATTAGCACTATACAATATAGAAGTGATGGACAGAGATAGGCAGCATGGACAAAGCAGGGAACTGTAAATTCTGAAGTAACTGCAGGGAATTTGCCTGCAAATTGCCTGTTGGGATAGGGCATACTCTCTGATGTAGCAGAAGGGACTAATAGAGCAGCAAGGAGTTAAAAAATGAAAAACAATACTTGCTACTATGCACAGTTTATATGGCAAAGATTTGGATGTAGTTCAAGACCACTTCATTAAAGAAAATGGTAAGTAGTAGAGATCAAGATTTGATTACGTTCCTCTTTCCCTTAAGTGGAAGAAAGTGGGCAGGCTGCTGCCGAAAGTCTCTCTTAGCAAGTGGAAGACTGAGAGACAGAGCAGTCTCAGAGTAGTTGCCTCATAATATAATAGCAACATATCCCCTACAACTAACCATTCGATCGTTCTCCTTTAGTACCCTGTTACTCCTCTAATTAGAAACAAAAACTGAGAAGCAGGCAGTTGGGAGCATTGCTTAATACAGTGGTTTCACCTCCTTCTGCCAACATCTACTGAGCATCTTCTCGTTACAGGATGCAGCAGTGTCAACAACTTTCTATCATAGAAATAATAATTATGACATACCCTTGCGGTAAACTTCCTTCAACTTCTCTGACATCCACAGAACAGCTTTCACACCCAGCTTGGTGCCATAGTTGCGGTCAAAGGGGGTTGGAGCACCTCCCTAGAGATATAAAATTGAAAGTAGAGCCAAAAGACTAGCCATGCCAATCCTGTTGTAAGAGAAGCTGGCTGATGTATAGTTGGCTGGGACCATTCAACTCAGAAGTCATTTTGCAGGTATGTTCTGCAAAAGTGAGAAATGGTTAAAAGCAGCAAGGTGTAGACAGGTGTAAGATGGAAAATTATTGAGCCCTCAATTAAGGAAGCTGCTACCAAATAGGCATTTTCTTGATGACAACAGACACTAATTGTTGATAAATTCTGGTGGGACTGGGATGAGGGGAGTATGACTCTCCTGGTCCTGCTCAATCTCACAGCAGCTTTCGGTACCATTAATCATGGTGTCCTTTTGGACTGCCTATGAAGGCCTGGGATGGGGGTTACTGTTTTTCAGTGGTTCTCTTCCTTCTTGAGTGGATGGTTCCACTTGATGGTGGTGGATGGAGTGAGAGGTGTTTGATAATTATGGTTTATATTGTATTTTAAACCTCATCACATAATTAGCAGGGTATTCCTCTCAGATTCATTTTTCACTGGAACGGCACATAAGCAAAACTTTTTATCATGTCATTATTCCCTCCACTACAAGTTTTAATCAGCTAGCCTATGCCTCCTCAAAGTGCTGATGCAGTCTTGTGGCCTTCATCTTTACATACCTGTTGGAGATGGCCTAAAACATTGATCCTGCAATCAAATATTCCTTTTCCCTCTGAGGAGTATAGGTTATACAGGAACTCAGTGGTGTAATGTTCATGGCACTTCTCATTGCTAAAAAAAAAAAAGAAAAAACCAGAAAGAAAAAAGTATTGCGTAATATTTTATTACACAAATATCTGTAAGCAAGCATGACTATATCTTCTGAAGAAAAGGCAACACAGAAAAAAATTGTCTGGAAAATAATTAAAGATGTTACTACTGAATACTAAAGTTCTCTGTGGCTGAGTTTAGGGTATGTTTGGCTCTCTCCACATGAATCTTTCTGCCTTTTTAATTCATAAGAAAGATCCCTTGCACAGGGTTCCCCCTTCCCAAAACAAAAAGAAAATGCAGGGCTTTTTGACTGGTTTGGTAATAGTGCTGAATCCATGGAACATGAAACAGCATTAGTCATTCTTAACTTTCTGAAGACAAGAAACTTATTTCATTGCTTGTTTTGTATTTTTTATTAATTGCTGTATGCTGCATTTTTACTGTTTTTTCAGGATACACATTTAACATGTATTATATTGCAATGTTTTTAATGCTCGGATATGTGCGAATGTGAGGGAAGACAAGGCAAAGGCTTTGGAAAGAACCATTTACAAACCAAAAATATGAAAATTGATCATTACTAAATTTTTACCCCATCATGCATGTACAGGGAACTGAGGAGGAACTGATTAATGGCCTCCTCCAATTTGATGTTCTTTAGCTATACTGGTCTGTAAATAGAACCACCTCTACCATGCATATGATAGGAATTTTAATCCAACACATTTTCAGGGTATCAGGATAGGAGTGATTACAGGTAGTCCTCATTCAGCAATCACAATTGGGACCAGCACTCTGTTGTTAAGTGAAGCAGTCGCTAAGTGGAAAATCACATGACCGCCACTGTGCTTACGATTTTACTTCAGCTTTCCTTTTTCGCCACTCCCCTGCCCTTTGGAATGCTCACCCTGGTGCTAGAATAATTAGCAAGAAAGGAATTAATGTTCGCATTTACATTTATTGGAGAGGAAGGGATGCAAGAGAGTAAGCAGGCACACAATGGGAAATACACTGGCTGTTTGCCGAGCACGCTTGTGGCTCTGCACCACCACATTCCTTTTTATGTGTATTCCCCATTGTATGCCTGCTTACTCTCTTGTCATCCCTTCCTTTCCAATCTCTCTGCTCTATAAAGGGGGGGGGAGAAAAAACAGGTCAGGCATAGGACGTCTACTGACTGTAATGGCAATCACGTGACTGAGAGACGCTGCAAAGGTCATAAATGCAGGCATTGGTCACAAAGTTATTTTTTCAGCACCGTTGTAACTTTGAACAGTCACTGAATGAGGCAATTGGTAAGCAAGGTCTACCTGTAACGTACATCGTACAGTATAATTTAAGTGATAGTAAAACAAACACTGAACATTGATTATGAAGTAAGCAAACTACCTGGCTTTGCACTTTATTTATTTATTAAATTTATATGCTGCCCATCTCCCCCAGAGGGTGACTCTGGGTGGCTCACAATTAAAATAAAACCCAAAAACAGTTGAAAATATAAATACCCACATTAATTTAGTTAAAAAGTTGAACTACATAAAAAGACCATATACACTTGAGAAATCTTCAACTCTCTTTTTCTCTACAGCCCATTAGACACCCACAGATCAAAGTCAATCTCACAGATTTGAAAATTATTAATTTCCCTTCAATATTTCAGAGGTTGCAATGACTTCTTTTCTGTTGAATCACCATTCAGCTACACTGCACTCAGTTCCTTCAAAGAACTCCTGACTTACAACACGTTAAAAAAGGTTCAAAGTTCACACTCTTTCAGTGTCATGTTGCAATAGGGATATGCATGTTCTTTTACAATTATAACATGTCCTTGTTAAAATATTTCTATGACTTACCGGAGTACCAGACCTCTCTGAATGTCTGTTTTCATTTTGTCAGTCAAATGTTCAACATTCGCCTGGCAAGATAAAAAATACAATATTTTTATTGGACCAATTTTTGCTGATAATAGTAAAAGCAGTTATTTAGACAAAAGAAGGAGGAAATGACATTTCTGAGCTACACAGAACCAGATTAGATTAAAAAAATAATAAATGCTTTGTCCACATTGGATACAATGAATAGTTATCAGTGCAAAAACTATCTGACAAGTCCAGATCAGCCAGAAAGGTTAAAGTGAGAAATTTAAGAAACTCAGATCCTGTTTGTACCTTTGTTCTGAGAACCCAGGAGCATCACCTCTCATGTATCACTAAGAACATCAGCTACTATGACAACTATGGAATTCCTAAATAAATACATTTAGATCCAGTGTTTTCAGTCCCAGGCTTACATGGCGCAAGTTCAGAACAAATGATGAAATAATCAAAGTGGGAAAAGCACTGACCATTGGATCATATCTTGTTTTTCTATACACTTATTATCTCTAATCACACATTTATCACAAAAACAATATGGTTACACCCCTATATAACTGTCATCTGGAATATAAGATACCTCATAGACTTAAATAATATAAATTCCATGATTTTTAATAATAAATTTTAATGGGGGTGAGTGCAAGCTTTTTCATTTGCTATGTTGGCACTAGATTAATATGTTCATGTATGTGTCAACTAGGGGTAGACACAACCGTTTAACTTTGATGGTCAGTTCAGGGAGGAGTATTAATGAACTAGAAAAGGAATTTAAGAAATCTGTTTTTTTTCCTTCTCACAGAATGCAATCAGCAGTGTACAGATGGCATCCATGTCATGAAAGGAGACTGGTGCTATGATCTGGATTCAGTGTACATATATCTAAATACATACAATTCATACAGTATAGTTGGTAATATTTTGCAGTTGGGGGCTGCACTGTATTATTAATTACAGAATTATTTTTCCCCCCAACTTTTCAATCTCCAAGATCCACTGAAGGCATGGTGGTGACACAGGGATATCACCAGATTGGGGAGAGTTGAGATTTTTTTTACCCCTTTTTCCTTTTTTTTTTTTTTTAGCAGTGAGAGTGGTTTAAATAGGTGCAAAACAGGTACATTAAGTCTTGCACAATATCTGTATCACCAGTTTTCCTATATTGGGAAAATACACTATACTGCCAAACATGTACAGCTGAGGGTCAAGAATTGTATAGTGGGAGTCACAAAATGGGGAGGGAGGGAGGCAGGGAAGGAGGGGGGGAGGGAGGGGCATATATAGTTCATGGGCAGCCCAGCCTGCCATATGATATTCTATATTAGCACATAATGTTATCTACACAATATACAGAAACAACATTTCCATGCATTTTCAGCTAAGCACAGTTTCTTTACCAGCACACCTTTAAGTCATGAATGGTGAAAGGGTCTTCATAGATGTAAGCAGCATCTGCTCCCACTGCAATTCCAGTTACTGTTGACAAGTAGCCACAATAACCCCCCATAGTCTCCACAATGAAGACACGCCGTTTGGTGCCTGAGGCAGACTGTTTGATGCGGTCACAGCTCTAAAATGGCAAGAAATGAAGGGGAAAAATTACATGTCCAGATATTGGAAGGCATTAAACAGTGGCTGTGATTATAAGCTGCCAAGTCATGCAACTGCACTGATACACAATTGCTTAAGGAGAGCAATCCTGGCTTGGATCACAGCACAAAAACTCAGCAGAAACTGAGATAGATGACGTTGGTTATCATCACTACCCCCAGCAAACGTGGGAGGAAATCACATTTTGACATCACCAGTTATGCTTCCAATTCTTAAAGATCACCACATTTAGTGTAAGTAGAAAATGGGCAAAAATCATAGAAAGTATCTCCTTTGAAGACCATTTAGATATGAAGTACACCGGAAAATTTTGCAGAAACCAACTTATTTGGAATGGTGAATACATTAAATGTAGTGAAGTGCTCCGAGATAATCTCTTCAAAGAGGCAGAATGAGTAACCAAATGGGAGTTGAAATAATTGTAGAGTGATATACAGTCAGGTCCAGAAATATTGGGACATCGACACAATTCTAACATCTTTGGCTCTATACACCACCACAATGGATTTGGAATGAAACAAACACAATGTGCCTTAACTGCAGACTGTCAGCTTTAATTTGAGGGTATGTACATCCAACTCAGGTGAACGGTGTAGGAATTACAACAGTTTGCATACGTGCCTCCCACTTGGTAAGGGACCAAAAGTAATGGGACAATTGGCTTCTCAGCTGTTCCATGGCCAGGTGTATGATATCCCCTCAGTACCCCAATTACAATGTGCAGATAAAAGGCCCAGAGTTCATTTCAAGTGTGCTATTTGCATGTGGAATCGGTTGCTGTCAACTCTCAAGATGAGATCCAAAGAGCTGTCACTATCAGTGAAGCAAGCCATCATTAGGCTGAAGAAACAAAACAAACCCATCAGAGAGATAGCAAGAACATTAGGCGTGGCCAAAACAACTGTTTGGAACATTCTCAAAAAGAAGGAACGCACCGGTGAGCTCAGCAACACCAAAAGACCCGGGAGACAACGGAAAACAACTGTGGTGGATGACCGAAGAATTCGTTCCCTGGTGAAGAAAACACCCTTCACAACAGTTGGCCAGATCAAGAACACTCTCCAGGAGGTAGGTGTATGTGTGTCCAAGTCAACAATCAAAAGAAGACTTCACCAGAGTGAATACAGAGGGTTCACCACAAGATGTAAACCATTGGTGAGCCTCAAAAACAGGAAGGCCAGATTAGAGTTTGCAAAACGACATCTAAAAAAGCCTTCACAGTTCTGGAACAACATCCTATGGACAGATGAGACCAAGATCAACTTGTACCAGAGTGATGGGAAGAGAAGAGTATGGAGAAGGAAAGGAACTGCTCATGATCCTAAGCATACCACCTCATCAGTGAAGCATGGTGATGGTAGTGTTATGGCGTGGGCATGTATGGCTGCCAATGGAACTGGTTCTCTTGTATTTATTGATGATGTGACTGCTGACAAAAGCAGCAGGATGAATTCTGCAGTGTTTCGGGCAATATTATCTGCTCACATTCAGCCAAATGCTGCAGCTCTCATTGGACGGCGCTTCACAGTACAAATGGACAATGACCCAAAGCATACTGCAAAAGCAACCAAAGAGTTTTTGAAGGGACAGAAGTGGAATGTTATGCAATGGCCAAGTCAGTCACCTGACCTGAATCCCATTGAGCATGCATTTCACTTGCTGAAGACAAAACTGAAGAGAAAATGCCCCAAGAACAAGCAGGAACTGAAGACAGTTGCAGTAGAGGCCTGGCAGAGCATCACCAGGGATGAAACCCAGCGTCTGGTGATGTCTATGCGTTCCAGACTTCAGGCTGTGATTGACTGCAATGGATTTGCAACCAAGTATTAAAAAGGGAAAGTTTGATGTATGATTATTATTCTGTCCCATTACTTTTGGTCCCTTACCAAGTGGGAGGCACATATGCAAACTGTTGTAATTCCTACACCGTTCACCTGAGTTGGATGTACATAGCCTCAAATTAAAGCTGACAGTCTGCAGTTAAGGCACATTGTGTTTGTTTCATTCCAAATCCATTGTGGTGGTGTATAGAGCCAAAGATGTTAGAATTGTGTCGATGTCCCAATATTTCTGGACCTGACTGTATATAGAGGCAAAAATTATTGACTTCACATGTGTTTAAATCTGTTAAACAATTAGATAAATCTATGTTAAACAATTAGATGAATCTATGGTAGATAAAGAAATCTTGGGTTATGGTGTATAATTCAATGAAAACTTAGAGTCTGAAGTCAATGACAGCAAAAAGGCTTCTTGTTAGAAATTATTTAATAAAAATAGCTACTACCAGAGTGCTTCTATATAAACATTTGAAAATATATATACTGTTTTGGTCATTTCATTACAAAATGAAGTTAGCATACATACATATAACAGCAATCAAAATTATAAATGCCAACTATGGGTACCCAGGAAGTGTGCCTTCTCTACAGTAGTGCCTGCCCTCTGGAATGAGGTTCCCCCTGAGATCCAGATGGCCCCACCCTGCTGGTGTTTCAGAGGGGCAGGGGTGGCTATCATCAACATGCATGCCAGACTATCAAACACCTCCTTGAGAGCAACCTACCCTCATACCTCCTCTACCTAAGTTCCAGGGTATCTGGGTATGGCTATTTCCAGAGATGAAAGAATCCTAGCTGGGCAGGTAGTTTTAATTCCACTACTTGTTCTTGAATGGAGAGGTGCCTCATACCTCTGGAATTTGGAGGAGGCAGAAAAGGAAATTCCTCTTTATCAGGAATAAGATTTTAAATGAATAGCACGAGTTTTCTCCTGTTTACCAAGTTATCAGACCCAAGTAGTTTTGTGGTGTGCAGTACTAGAATATAAACTCAACACTAGGATAATCAAGAAAAGAAAGGTTGCTATTTTAATAAAAGCAACAAAGCAAGGATTTGAAAGAATAGGTTAACTGCCATAAATTACATGAGGCAGAGCTTTGAAGATCAAAGCCTAGCACCCAGTATTCTGCAAAGAGTTTGAGCAGAGAAAAAGACAGAGAAAATCAGAGCAGATATAACGTTATAAAAAACTGAGTGAGCAGCACTGAAGAATCCATTGTATAACTAAAGAAATCTTTCTTGCCAGCTTATCTTACTAGTTTCAGTTCTCCCAGGCCTTTTGGACATTGGGCCTGAATTCTTTGGCCCAGTGTGTGCAATTTGTTTTCTTAAGGTACCTGGTTCTCTCACAGGCACCCAGCCAATACTTATTAGGAGAAAGAAACACTTAACTTCCTCTGCTCTTGAATCCACTGTTTCCTCCCCCCATCACTGGAAGAGACAGTGGCTGTGAGTCAAGGACACTTAAAAGTCTCCCAGATAGCCATTAGGCCACTCATAATTAAGAATCCAGTTTCTTGATCATTGCTGTTCAAAATTTTTAAAAAATGATAAAGTGGTTGGAAAAAAAGAATTTCATTAGTTTAATCTTTTTCCTTTTCTCATAATACAGTTGGGATTACTGAATGAAATTAATTGCAGAAAGACATATAACAGAAGTACTTTCCTTTCATAATAAATAACTAACCTACATTATTCACTGTCATAAAATAGGACAATAGTCCTTAATTTAATTGGCTTTAAATAGGAATTACAGAAACATGCCAGTCAGGCATTTTATAACACTTTTACTACTTCAAGTTTTTTTTTTAAGTTCCTGTTATTTGCACTGGCTGTTTTGTTTATTGCTGTTTTGCCTTTTTTCTGGAGATCAACTAGAAATTATTAATAAATGCTAGCTATTACAATTAGTAAACAGTTGATTATCCAAAGACAGGGAGATGAAACATCTGTGAGTGGGAATACCCCAAATAATTATACCTTGAATTGTGCAGGAGGCTGGCAGAGAACTGGGTTTCCTGAGAATAGTATAACTAGCTCATACACTTTTAGGAAAATGCCTGAAAATATGCAGTATCTGTGGAAAACTCATAATCAAATGATGCCTGGATAGGATATCTACAGCTCAGATTTATGATACTTTATGTTCTCAGTATTACTCCATGTTCCTCCTTTTTTTCTCCAAATTCCCAACTTATGGAAAAGGAATGCACTGATGTAAGGAAGTTTGCACAACTCCTCTGCCAATCTACCCTAATTCCCTGGAACCTAAAGTTGCAATATCTCCAGCTCACCTCCATGGCAGCATTGACAGCTGTATCAGATCCTAGGCTGAAATCAGTGCCAGGAACATTGTTACTGATGGTAGCTGGTATCACACACATGATGATACAAAGTTCATCATACTGCCCACGGGCCTCCACCAACTGTAACACTCCTTCATATGCCTGCAAAAGGGAGAACAAATTGTAAGTATAAGCCACAACAGTGAACCTAAGCACTGGAGTGCAAGGACTGTAGGGGAAAGACAACTGACTTTGAATGAACCTGTTTTGAACTCTGGGCTTGTACTATGCAGAGGTAAATTTGATACTCTGCTAGGATTACAGTTGTAGTTGTACAAGTAGGATTACAGTATTACAACAAAAAGCATGATACAAAAAAAAAAAAAGAGAGAGAGATGCAGACTAGTATGAAGACTGTATAAAACATAAGAAGTTGCCTTATACCATCAAGACCACAGAATTATTTATCTCAATACTGCCTATATTGTGTACTGAGTGTACTGTCTTCTACTGTCTTCATCTAGTTATCAGGAAATCCACTGCTTGTTTTCTGTTGCCATTAATCACTCTGTTGGCAGGTATCTGGTGGTAGAACCCCATTGCCATTAGCAATCCACAAAAGGTCACTGGGAGGTAAAAGGAAGGCCCATTCCTTACCCTTTCTTCTAAGTAATCCTGCCCAGTATCTGCTGGAAGAAAAAGGGAGGAAAAAGTATGACTGATGTGTGTATAAGTGCATATGAGAAGTGGTGCATATGAAGTGTGAATGGGTATATTGGCAGCTGACTCAGCAATCTACATCTATCTACTGTCTATACCAGTGTTTCTCAACCTTGGCAACTTGAAGATCCACACATCTTCAAGCTGCCCAGGCTGAGAAACACTAGTCTATATTGACTGGCAGAATTCTAGCCTTTCCTGGAAACCAATGAGTGTAGCTCAGCTGCTGTGCATGAAAAAGTACATACTCTACCATACAGCTGTAGACAAAAGAGGGATTGTAGAATAATGTTCTCATCAATGTTCATTTAATTCCAGGCTTGCGTTTATCAATACACTGTACTAACACTGCAAACATGTCTGTTCAGAAAAGCCTTTCAGAAAAGTGGATGGGGTGGGGTGGAAAGAGACAGTCTTCATTTAATACTGAAATGGCTCAACTAGTTTCTCCACACCTCAAAGCCTCCAATGACCAGTAGGGCCTGGATGTTAAATTTCCGAACATTTTCAGCAATCTTTTCCATGCATGTCTTTGGAAGAGTTCTGGCAAAACAAGAACAAACACAAGTTTTAAACAAAGTTCTCTCCCAGTAGCTGTCTCTTTTATTTATAACCTTGTTTGATAGACGTATGACTGTTTCCACACCATGAGGAAAAAAGAGGTGTTTAATCTATGAGGGAAACAGAGCTTCTACTGGTTTACAAGCAGTCTCTAGATAATAGTACAGATCAAATATATCATATGCACCAATGGCTAGCCTTTGAAACATCATGTTCTCTGCTAAGGGAGTAGTGGTAGACTTTCACAAGATTGCATGTGCAAGCCACTTTGTCACAATGTACTCTGTATATTGTTTCCTATGGAATGAATGGCTGCATGACCCACAGTGGATACTGTAAGAGAAAATATGTTTAGGAAACCCACTTGCTCCTACTTCAGCTCAGATAGCAAGTGTAATGGATACTCCAGGTATAGTTACAAAGTTTGAAAGAAACTCAAATGTTCAAATAAACAAGAGCTTAAGGAAAGAGAAATGTAGCCAGCTAGTTCATACAAGAGAGTGACTAACTCTCATCCCTCTGTGCAGGATCATCAATCCACCCAGTGAGGACGGTTACTCCAGACATTTCTTATTACTGTTGCTTAAGATGGCATTGTACAAATTAAGCAAAGTCTGTATAGAAAGGGAGAAAAATATAACATGCACACTTCTTGTTGTATTTCTGCAATACAGGTAGTCCCCGAGTTAAGAACGCCTGGTTTACGGACGACCCATAGTTAAGAATGGAGCCTACTGTAGCAAAATTTGAGTTAAATACACAATGATTTGAGTTAAATACACAATGGTTTGAGTTAATTACACAATACTACTTATACAGTATTATACAATAAAACTGTTCTGGCTTACATACAGATTTGACTTAAGGACAGACCTTGGGGACAGAACTTGTTCTTAAACTGGGGACTACCTGTATACATTGTTAATTCAGCAATATACATTTCTGCAAATACTGTAGATAAAGCAACAGCATAAAGTGGATGATCTGCTAAGGCAGGAGTGCAGAAAGTCTGCCCAATGAGCCACAAATAGTCTTCTAGGATCCCTTTTCTGCACCCCCCATTCCCCACAGTGATCAGGGTCAAAAAATCCAACTAGCTTTGGGGGTGAATAAGGGGATTAATTGGTGTATTAAACCTTGCAGAAGTTTAAAACATCCTTTTATCCCTTAAAAACACTACCCTACATAAGGTCCCTTTGGGGTCCTGTCCTGCATACTTTTGGAATGTAGCCCTTGACACATTATGCAGAGCATAGGACAGTCCTTGGGTCACTTTTGTGATAACGCAAGATCAGTAGCATAGTTCTGACTGTGAACTGCCCGCTAGGTACAGGTGAGGGATGACTGGATTCCACAGGGATTCTTAATGGGTGAAACAGCCCAAACTTGAGCCTACAGCAGGTGTTTGTGTTTTACACTTATCAGTCAAAACAAACTCCTTCTGCAGACAATATGATTGGTATATTATGCCTATCAGAACTGGTGGATTACAGTTCAAACCTGAAGCTTTTGTTCTAGATCCAAGTCTTGCTGGGTAAGAGAATCCATCATTTCTAGAATTTCAGTTAACTCTTCTGGAAGATTTGGCAGCTTTAACATTTGACATTTCATAACTAGAATATCAATATTTATGGGTTAAATTTGTTCTGAAAGGGACAAGAAACAGACAATGACTAAAGAACACAAGAAGTTGGAGATTCCTTCTAAGTGTAACAAGGAAGACTTGTTAGTGGATAAAGAGAATCCACTGTAGTTGTTTGTTATATATAAATAGCAGGGAGACAGAGAGACATGAATAAGAAAGGACCCTACATATAACACAGCATATAAAGGTTGTCTAAAAATATTTTCACATACTCCAAGGCCATCTATTTCAGACAGTTGAAAAATAAGACAAAACAAAACTTAAAACTGCTGTTGCAAGGTAGTGATCATTACAACTGAAGAACAAAACAGTAAGAATATGCAAATGGAAAAGCTATGTTTTGAGATGCTTCCCAGCTGCTAAGCACAGATTTATGGAAGTAATTGATGGACTGGGATTTTTCTCCACAAGACAGCGCATGAAAAACAAACTACTGAAATAATTAAATTCTGCAGCAGAAAGGCAGATGCAAGATAAGTTTCTTAATTACAAGAATAGTTCAAAAATAAAATAAATAGCAATAGATTATTTATGGCTTTCATGGAGGTAGGAAAAGGTCATATATCTTGTTATAGGTCAAGGGTGGACTAGATCATCTACATATTCTCTACCTTTATGAAGAGTTTCAACTAGACCCCAAATTCTTTTTGTGCTCAATCTATAGTTTCTTCTAAGTTCTTATTGGCTTTGAAACCACTAACCGTTTGGTCCCCAACATGGATCCTCCACGGCCCAACCAGCCTGCAACATCATGCCAACCCAGCTCTCTGATCTGCAAGAGGAAATAATTAGGCCTGTTGTGATTTGTTCCATCAACCTCAAATAAATCAACTAACACACCAGTTTTTCTGCCATTCAAACCAGTGGCACATCAATATTTTATTGCATGAGAATTATTAGTACCAATACTTGAATCCCCTTCAATCTGAAATTTTAAAACTCTAAATGACGCATAAAAAATTCATAAAGTTCCAAAGGAATATTGATGTTTAGTTGTTCTAATGTAACATAAAGAAGAGATCCAGGAGAAGGGGCAGCCTTTCATCTAATCAGAACAAGACTTACCTGCCCTTTGCTCAAGCCTTCAAAGCCATCATTCACCACATACATTGTGTGACCCTGGCAAATCCCAACACGAACAGCTGATCGGACTGCTGCATTCATGCCTGCTGCTGGGGCTCCTACATTCAGAATGGCAATACTGAAATTGCTCTGGTGGAAAGGAAAAGACAATTAGCAAGCCATGCAGAATTTGAAGACGTTAAAGCTGTGGATGAACTTTTAAGAGGGATTACATTAAGGGGAAAGTGGGTGCGTGAGGAGTCTTAAATAAAAACTGGTTATCTTTCTCAACACCCCTCCGAGTCTTTTCAGGATTGAAGCAGGATTTAGAACAAGCAAGGTTGTCTCAGGTATACCTTCTTCTCCCCTTTTCCTACAAAATCCTTTAAAAATGATAAAAAGGTCATTATAGTTGCAGTTGTCAGTTCTCTGCCTAAATATTAACTAGAGGAGAGTACTACCAAGGCTGTTCCAATCAGTGCCTTTAATTCACAAAGCAGTTATTTTAACCTTTTTCCACACAAATTAAACATTTTCTGAAATAAATAAAAACAATGCAAAGCTTCAGTCACCATCAATTTTGGGTCTATACACAGAACATAAATGTTGCATTTCTATCTACATTTAGGCATACCTAAGTGTCAGTAACACATATACCATTTATACATGATTGTGGAGCATTACCACCATTCCTCTTATCTCCAAACACAAGCACTCAGATAATTCACTGTCTCTTCTTTCCTCACCTTTTTCTGAGCTGGTTTCTGGTGCGCAAGTAGCTTATAAATGTTCCAGTTGTTTTCAAAGCTTCTGTAATATAATTTTACAATTGTACTTGTTACCATTTAGGTCTTGTATCTTTTTTTTTCTTTTTAAATTACTAATTTATTTGTTAAAATATGTAAAGAACAGAATCAATAGCTACATAAAAAGAAAGAGACACAGTGGATAGAGAATAAAACATCAATAAATAAATAGGGTTTACAACTATACAATTTAAGATTCATTATTTCATTAATGAATTAATTAAATTTATAGAACTAGGTCCACTGTATCATCTTCAAAAATAACTAAATATCACTATAAAGCCCTAAACATATTAATATTGATATCACTACTATCTGTCATTGTTCCAAAAACAGATGCATAATCATGTAAAGGGAAAGAAAAGGAAAAAAATTGAAAAATAAAAATAAAATTAAAAAAAGAGAAAAATCAGTGAAAACATCAAGAAACTACATAGTTCTAAATTGTCTCCCACTGTACCTGACTGATTATTGCATCAAAATATTTATAAATACAGTGGTACCTCGGTTCATGAACTTAATTCGTTCCGCGACTCTAGTCGCGACCCGAATTGGTCGCAACCCGAATCAAATTTTCCCATAAGGTTCAATGTAAATGCGGTTAATCCGTTCTGACCCCTACGAATTTGGTCGCCAACCGATTTTGGTTGCGACCCGAATCAAATTTTCCCATAAGGTTCAATGTCATTACGGTTAATCTGTTCTGAACCATATGTATTTTTTTTTTAAAACCACAAAAATATGACACAAAGTACAGTACGAAGAGAGAGAACGCTAACCTTGCTTGACACGACTTCTGGCGTGGAGGACAGGAAGGCGTGTGGGGAGGTGGTTATTGCTTGGAGGGAAGCCATGAACATGTGTCACAGCAGGGAAAATGGCCACGGATCCTGTTCGTCACCCGATCCGGCGTTCGCGAACGGAAGCAAAACTTTGCGAACGGTGCTGTTCGTGACCCGAACTGGTCGTGAACAGAAGCGTTCGTGACCCGAGGTACCACTGTACTGAAATTGTTCTAATTACTGTCCTTTTATCAATTCTTTCCCCTTTAAAACTGTACTCATGGTGTCTGAGTTTGCCCTATTGTGTGATACATGATATATAGGGGGCCATTCTTGCTTAAATTTAATCAAACTTCTGTTCTGGATATACACTTTTAACTTTGCCATTGCTGTGTATTCCCCAAGTTTGGTTTCCAATCAGATACTGCTGGCAAAGTGCCTCTTTCAGTTGTTGTATCTCATAATCTACCCTTTACCAACCCATGGCTATTTGGTCACACTAGCTGGAAATTCTGAAATACATGATCCGAAGACATCTAAAAGGTACCAGGTTTCAGAAGACCACCAAGCAGCTGTCCAAATCCAAACAGTGAGAAAGTATCTCTTTTTATCCCCTTACATTCAGACTCAGGAATGCTTTTAAATTATGGTAGATGATAACATCTGATGAACAGCAGTGGTATGTATGTGGTGTGCAAAGGAGTCCATATAAAAATCATGAAATATTTATCATGATGTCATGATGTAAGCTGCACCCTATTTGTGTTATGTGGGATATGTGTGTGTGTATACTGTATGTGTACGTGGACAGGATCCTGGGGACTGTGAAGGCCACCACTTGCCATCTTGACCCATGCCCCTCTTGGCTGGTGAAAGCAGCTCGCGAGGTGACATGTGGTTGGATCCAGGCAATGGTTACTACATCCTTGCAGGAGGGAGTGTTTCCAGCTGCTTTTAAGGAGGTATTGGTGCACCCCCTCCTCAAGAAACCCTCCCTGGATCCTACTGTGCTGGACAATTTTCATCCAGTCTCCCACCTCCCCTTTTTGGGGAAGGTGGTTGAGAAAGGTGGCATCACAGCTCCAAAGGGTCCTGGAGGAAACAGATTATCTGGATCCCTTCCAGTCAGGTTTCAGGCCCGGATATGGAATGGAAATGGCATTGGTCACACTTATGGATGACCTCCGGTGGGAACAGGATGGTGGAAGTGCGACCATCCTTGCTCTCCTCGATCTCTCAGCGGCTTTCGATACTGTCGACCACGGTATCTTGTTGGGACGGCTCAGGGAACTGGGGGTGGGTGGCACGGTCTTGTGCTGGTTCACCTCCTTTCTCCAGGGCCGATCCCAATTGGTGGTGATAGGGAGCGAGAGGTCCCATCCTCGGCCCCTCCTTTGTGGGGTGCCGCAGGGTTCGGTTCTCTCTCCGCTCCTTTTCAACATCTACACGAAACCACTGGGCGAGATCATCTGTCATCATGGGGTGATGTATCATCAGTATGCTGATGATACGCAGCTATACATCTCCATCCCTGGTGAAGTAAGTGATGCTGTGGCCACCCTTTCGCGGTGTCTGGAGGCTGTAAGGGTCTGGATGGGGAGCAACAGGCTTCGACTGAACCCTGGTAAGACGGAGTGGCTGTGGGTTAATGGCTCCTCTGTATCTGGGATTTTGTCATCTTTGGTGCTGGATGGGGTGGCACTGCCCCAGACAGACCCAGTACGTAATCTGGGGGTCCTCCTAGACTCACGGCTCCTGCTTGAAGAGCAGGCATCAGCCGTGGCAAGGAGGGCCTTTGCACAACTTTGGGTTGTGCATCAGTTATGCCCTTTCCTGGATCGGGATGCCCTTCGAACAGTCACTCACGCCCTTGTTGTCTCCCAGATAGACTACTGCAATGTGCTCTACGTGGGGCTACCCTTGAAGAGTATCCGGAAGCTATAGCTGGTCCAGAATGCAGCCGTGCGGGCTACTGTTGGTGCCCCAAGGAGGGCCCATATAACACCTCTGCTCCGCGAGCTGCATTGGGTGCCAGTTTGCTTCCAGGTCCAATTCAAGGTGTTGGTTATCACCTTTAAAGCCCTACATGGCATGGGACCAGGTTATCTAAGGGACCGCCTCTCCCCTATGAATTCAACCTGTCCCACCTGATCACACAGAGAGGGCATGCTTCAGACCCCCTCAGTGAAAGAACTTCGACTGGTGGGGTCCAGAAGGCGGGCCTTCTCTGCGGTAGCCCCTGTTCTTTGGAACATCCTGCCCCCGGAGGTGCGTTTATCCCCCACACTCCTGGCCTTCCGTAAGGCTTTGAAGACTTGGTTCTGCCATCTGGCCTGGGGTAGGGTAAGAATTCCTCAACCATGGGGATGGCTAGCCCCATAGAGGCCTCGTCCTTCAGCCTCAGGTTTTCATCCCCTTGGTCTCTCCTTCTTCTTTTTAGTTATGTTAATTTAATTTAAGGTTTTATGTGTTTATATATTTTATGTTCTAATGTTTATTGTGAATCGCCCAGAGTTCCCCCATTGGGGGGAGATGGGCGGTTGAAAAATTTAATAAATAAATAAATAAATAAAATAATTTCTATGCATTTCAGCTTTTCCTTAGAAATCAAAAGTGCAGGCTAATGGAAACTTTTCACATTTTTCGTGATTGAATTCTCCACCACATTGCTGAAGAAAATCCTTAATCTTTTAAGACTATATTTACACACAGAAACATTATCCATATTCTCAGGAAAAAGGCTCTAATTATTTCTCCTCAGACTCCCTGGCTAGCAAGATCATTTTAAGAATACGGAAACAATTACTAATTTGTTTTATTCAGTTTGCAATGTGTCATTTCCTTAATAAGCTATATCATGTTTTAAAATAGTCTAGCTGATAATCATCTCAATTTTCAGTCTGTTTTAATTGCTTTAAAGATTTCTTATTGGAGACAGGAAATAGCATCAGCTTGAAGTTCTTTTCTTAGACGTCAAAGATTTACTTGAAAGACTGACGATACTATGTCAAATCATTCAATTTCCAGTGTTTAGTGTCTGACACTCCTTAAATAGCTAAAATAATTCTACCCTCACACAAGAAAACTATGTCATTAAACTCTGGAAATGCCCACTATTTTCAGAAATATAAAAACTATTTAGGGAAAAAAACAGTAGAGGGGAAAGGTTCCACCAAATAGTCAGTTGGAACTGAGCATGTTCAAGGCTATGGAGTGTGGGCTGGGTATGCCTATCCAGGAGGAGAAAGAGAAGAGCAATATAGAATATATTCTGGCCATAACACTGAACAAGAGGATTCTATAGTGCAACTACGTGAGTAACTTCTTTCCAGTTTCAGTGTGGCATCCATGAATACCAATGTGCCAACACACCACTTCCTTTGATGTACACTCTGCTCTAGACCTCAGCTTATTTCTTTTTTAAAAGATTTTTATCTTGAAAAATAGAAACAAAAGCAAAGTGGCAGGTCAAGTGTAATCCATATTTCCAAGAATATTTAACGTTTCTGTGTTAAAAATAAATAAAAAAGACAAGGGGTTGCAACCCAGTGCTTTTGTTTGTCTGGGGGTACAGAGAGGCGGGAGGCAGACACAGATATATGCCGGGATGGTAGACAATATTCTGGAATGCTAGAAAGCCGGTTAGGGTTAGGATTGGCAAATGGATGTTTTGTGACTGGCCAGACCATATAGGTTTTTGTGAAAGCGCCCATAATATGTTCTAAAAACTCCTGTTCTGCCTAAAATGTTTAGGGATCCCTTCTATAACATTATATGCCTATTGAGAAATCCAGTGACTGAGCACTTTTCTCCCATAGCCAAAGCAAAACAGGTTTGAAGTAGAAAGGAAACTGAATTTTCTGGTATAACTGTGAAATTTCTTCTAGCCAATTAAAAAAAAAAGAAGAATATTGGTCAATAGATTAAATGTCTAATATTTCAATATGTTTAGCAATATCACTATTTAATTGGTAATATCACTATTTAAATATCACTATTTATTATCAAGTCAGGTTCAGCTAGAAAAGAGAATACAGAAATAATAACATCAGTCCAGGACAGATCCATGCACAGAGATTTCCTCCAGCTGTAGATAATGTGGGGAGTGTAAGGGAGATGCTGAATATTTATATGACTGGGGGGCGATTTTGAGTCAGTCTTGGCTCTTGGTGACTGCATGGACTTGTTTTCTTGGTAACATCTTTGGAAGTGATTTGCTGTTACCTTCTTCCTAGCCCTGAGAGAAAGTGACTGGTCCAAAGCCACTCAGCTGGCTTTTGTGCCTAATGCAGAGTTTGGGTTTCTCTGTTCCTAGTCCAGCACTTTAACCATTAGGTGTTAGAGTGCTTTAATGAACAGAGAAGACCAGGGAGCTTCTACAGTGTGAAGATCTGCAGCATCTTGAAGATGTTTTGCCTTCTCTTTTTTCATTCACATTGAAGAACCTCTACAAGTAGATAAAAGAAATTCAATCTCCTCTCAGATTCAGAGATAGCTCTCACCTGCCTCTGAGCTGGATAGATTCATCAAACCTTTTCTCATCCATAGCCTTCTGGACATCTTTGGTCTACAGAGATAAAGAATCACAGGGAGGTTCTTACAGACATAAGTCACAAAAGAAATTGGGTAATACAGTGGGGCAAAAAAGTATTTAGTCAGCCACCAATTGTGCAAGTTCTCCCACTTAAAAAGATGAGAGAGGCCTGTAATTTTCATCATAGGTATACCTCAACTATGAGAGACAAAATGGGGGAAAAAATCCAGAAAATCACATTGTCTGATTTTTAAAGAATTTATTTGCAAATCATGGTGGAAAATAAGTATTTGGTCACCTACAAACAAGCAAGATGTCTGGCTCTCACAGACCTGTAACTACTTCTTTAAGAGGCTCCTCTGTCCTCCACTTGTTACCTGTAGTAATGGCACCTGTTTGACCTTGTTATCAGTATAAAAGACACCTGTCCACAACCTCAAACAGTTACACTTCAAACTCCATTATGGCCAAGACCAAAGAGCTGTTGAAGGACACCAGAAACAAAATTGTAGATCTGCACCAGGCTGGGAAGACTGAATCTGCAATAGGCAAGCAGCTTGGTGTGAAGAAATCAACTGTGGGAGCAATAATTAGAAAATGGAAGACATACAAGACCACTGATAATCTCCCTTGATCTGGGGCTCCATGTAAGATCTCACCCTGTGGGGTCAAAATGATCACAAGAATGGTGAGCAAAAATCCCAGAACCACACAGGGGGACCTAGTGAATGACCTGCAGAGAGCTGGGACCAAAGTAACAAAGGCTACCATCAGTAACACACTATGCCACCAGGGACTCAAATCCTGCAGTGCCAGATGTGTCCCCCTGCTTAAGCCAGTACATGTCTGGGCCCGTCTGAAGTTTGCTAGAGAGCATTTGGATGATCCAGAAGAGGATTGGAAGAATGTCATATGGTCAGATGAAACCAAAGTAGAACGTTTTGGTCTAAACTCAACTTGTCGTGTTTGGAGGAGAGAGAATGCTGAGTTGCATCCAAAGAACACCATACCTACTGTGAAGCATGGGGGTGGAAACATCATGCTTTGGGGCTGTTTTTCTGCAAAGGGACCAGGACAACTGATCCGTGTAAAGGAAAGAATGAATGGGGCCATGTATCGTGAGATTTTGAGTGAACACCTCCTTCCATCAGCAAGGGCATTGAAGATGAAACATGGCTGGGTCTTTCAGCATGACAATGATCCCAAACACACCGCCCGGGCAACAAAGGAGTGGCTTCGTAAGAAGCATTTCAAGGTCCTGGAGTGGCCTAGCCAGTCTCCAGATCTCAACCCCATGGAAAACCTTTGGAAGGAGTTGAAAGTCCGTGTTGCCCAGCGACAGCCCCAAAACATCACTGCTCTAGAGGAGATCTGCATGGAGGAATGGGCCAAAATACCAGCAACAGTGTGTGAAAACCTTGTGAAGACTTACAGAAAACGTTTGACCTCTGTCATTGCCAACAAAGGATATATAACAAAGTATTGAGATGAACTTTTGATATTGACCAAATACTTATTTTCCACCATGATTTGCAAATAAATTCTTTAAAAATCAGACAATGTGATTTTCTGGATTTTTTCCCCCATTTTGTCTCTCATAGTTGAGGTATACCTATGATGAAAATTGCAGGCCTCTCTCATCTTTTTAAGTGGGAGAACTTGCACAATTGGTGGCTGACTAAATACTTTTTTGCCCCACTGTATCAAGTATACAGTGAGATTGATTATCTGTTTGTTCCAATTCAAGAACCACCAAGTTAAGCCCACTCAGAATACATTACCATTTCAGAAAAACATACAAAGAACAAGAAAAATAGTTTGTGGATTGGCAGGAACACATGGAAAAAATTATTTCCTTTAAAATGAGGGATGGGGAAACTTTAGACCAGTGTTTTTCAACCTTGGCAAGTTTACGATATGTGCACTTCAACTTTCAGAATTCCTGGCTGAAGAATTCTGGGAGTTGAAATCCACACATCTTAAATTTGCCAAGGTTGAAAAACACTGCTTTAGACCCTCCAGATTTGGCTGAATTACAACTCTCAAATTCTCCCCCACTGGACATGCTGGGATAAGCTGCTGGGAATTCAGGGTCACAAATTCTTCATCCCTACTTTAAAGGAAGCCCAAACTGGGCCAAAAAGAGAGGCACCCTCCTTCCTGGAACAAAATCAGGAATGATTCATAAGATATGACTCTGTACTCAAATCTCTAAAACACTACACCCAAATACCACAATTTGAATGACTGTGACAAGTTATGCAAATAAGGCAGGCCTGCAAGATATTTTCATACATACTTTAAGAAACATTGTTTTGTTATTTCTTTAAATTAATTTGATTTTGCAGAAACCAAAACAAAAATTACTGGAGTTCACAAAAAATCTCTTTATACTAATTATTTGATCTTATAAAGAGATAAAGATAGGACAGGAATCAGTAACCTTGACCTAGACTTCAGTGCTATCGTCAGATCATACTCCAAGGCCTGTCTTTCCCCATTCGCTCCCACCTTGTGGATGCTGTATTACTGATCCACAGGCTAGGGCTTGGGAGAAGCAGTTATCTGTGATATCAGTTCTTTATCTCCTAGTCCCTTTTTTCTATGTTTCCAATAAAAGCAATCAATTTGTTTTCAATTTTCTTTTTGTAACTTTTTCTCAAGTGAAAGCTGAGCTTTTGGGTATTGCATCTTAGATACATATTCCAACTACATCTGCAGAATTGCCACATATATGTCCGAAGTAGCTAAGACTGCCTTCTCTAACCTGGAGATTTTCAAATATACAGAGATTTGATTTCCCAGAATTCCAATCAGCACTGCTAGGAATTTTGTGAGTTCTGTATACAGGTAGTCCTTGATTTACGACCGTTTAGCGACTGTTCAAAGTTATGATGGTACCAGTCCTCACACTTATGTCTGTGGCAGCATCCCTGCAGTCAGGTGGTCAAAATTCAGGCCCTTGGCAACTGGCATGTATTTATGATGATTGCAGCATCCCGGGGTCAAGTGATCACCATTTGTGACCTTCCCAGCCAGCTTCCAACAAGCAAAGTCAATGGGGAACCACGTGATTCACTTAATGACTGTGTGATTTGCTTAATGACCACAGCAAAAAAGTTTGTAAAACTGGGGGCAGACATGTGATACTTCTCTTAATGACCATATTGCTTAACGATTAATCTTCCAGTCCTTATTGTGGTCATAAGTCAAGGACTACCTGTAGATTTGGAGAGCATTAGGATGTCAGCATCACCAGTGTCAATTGTCAACTTCCCTATCTCCTCCATTTATTTTTCTGTCTCTCTCGCCCCCCCCCCCAAATAAAAACAAAGCCACAGCATTCTATCCTGAACATATTTGGCTTCTGTATTTCTGTGAAATACTCACCACTTGCACGCATTCCATTAGGGGTAGGCGCACTGACTGGTTCCCAGAGAGACTCACCACACAGGCTGGAGTATCTGGTGTTGCTTCCAGTAATGCCATTACTGCTTCCATGCCCATTTTGCTGCTCTAGGAGACACAAGTACATTTTCTGTAAGCAAGTTGGCTCACTATTGATTACTGAAGTTAAGCTGTGAGCCAGAGTTTCTCAGTACAGAAATGTTGGTTATGTCAACATACAACAACCACTCAGTTTCAAGGCTGAGAAATGTAGGGGGGAAAAATTCTATTAAAACATGGGGGTGGAGGTGGGAGAAAGAAGTGCTGCAATTAAATTATGATGGGCATAAAAAGGAATTGCACTGTCATGTTGACAGATGGCAATCAACTGTTTTATGGCTTCTTTCTAATATGTAGCAAAGGTTCTACTCTAGCCATGCTATGATACATGTCTCAAGGCTAGAATCATCCTCAGTGGTCTGTGATGGTTTCTAGATTTTGAGGTGAAGAGCTTGTACCACCAGAAAAACCTGTTCACTATAGAAAAGCCTGGTTCATGATCAGGTGGCAAAACACATGGAAAAGCAATGGAGGAAACTTCATATTGTTGCCCCTGATATATCCAATTGAGTCCTGCATAACAGGGAGTGGGCAACAGCCCCAAGATCAAAGGCAGCTGCTAGATTGTGGGGTTGTGAAGCATGCAAGGACAGAAGCTCCATTTCTAATGGAGGAAAAGGCGGTAGTCTTTGGGTGGGAGGCTGTGGAGAATTTGAGTTTGGTATGAAAGCTTCATTGAAGGGCATTCTGAGTTGTGATGGGTAGGCAAGTGATATCTTAAGAACTTGTCTGTTACAGATTTGCTCCTGAGAAAGACAACCATAGTTAGACAAATAGTCATGGTACTTCAATAAAAGCCAAGAAGAAAATGAGGCTGAAGCATGGAACATATTGTTTTTGGCATCACAATACTGGAGGCTGCACTGGACAACATGTAGGGAGTAGACTGGGACTTCAGAAAGCTTGTTGACATGCCCAGTTCTGAAAGAGCAAAGGCTAATGAAAGGACATAGAAGCTAGGCAAATTGGGGGAAGGAAAATAGTCACGTGAGACTGGAGAGGGGAGCCAGATCACAGCAGATAATTTGCACAAATTTCTCCCTCTGAAATCAAGTCTTAAGCCTAAGGAAGACCCAAAGGAGACTAAAGGGTCCAAACTGGTGATTCCAGCAATGATGGTATTGTTGGAATTGAAAATGAAGGAAAGTGGTAGAATTAAATACCCACAAATATAGAGGCTTGAATGGGAGCGGGGGGACAGTGTCATCAGAGGCCCTTTATCCCTTTCCCCTTTCTGTCCTAATTGGGCCTGGGTAGAACAGGTCTTTTAGCAGATACAGGCTGTTCTTGTATGATTTTCCTGATGCCAGTGTTAAAACTACAAAGTCCTGGGGATTCTCAGCAAGCGAAAGGGATCTTACTTGAATGTCTTCAAGACAGGGTGTGATAGGTGCCAGCAACTAGTGAAACATGGTAGGATTAAGACAGAAGCTATGACAGCTTCAGAATTTGATGTCCTAAGAACTTGTTTCCCCAAAATGGCTCACTGCCTAGAAGAGCAATTAAACTTAGACTGTTCTGTAAAAATACCCAGCTGTGCTTAGAAGCATCTACTGCATGGCCTTGCCCAAGTCCCAAAAGGCAAAGATTATGTCCATTTGCTACCAAAATGCTGGCACTTGTAGAATGGGGCCTTCAAAAGCCTTATGTCCAAGGCCAGAAGGTATATGAATGGGATTGATATGCATCCTACATAGGCAAATGAACAAAAGGTAAATTAAAGTTAAATACAAATTAAAGAGAAAAAAAGTGACAAAGTACACATACTAGAAGTAACAATGAGGTCTGTGCATGAACATGCTATTTCTGTGGTAGTCGGAAGCAAGCCAGAGGTTGTGCAGCAGCTGCATCTAACTGTGCATGCTATGCACAGGGCAGGGCTCCTGCTAATAAATTTGATAAATTATAGAACATCCTGAAAGAGCTCTGTGCAGGCATATAGCTCATGAATCACCAAAGTCACCATAAAGAACAGACTCATAATAGGGCCTTGTGGGAAAAAAACCAGCCTTCAAAGTCTCCTCTGCAGTCAAACACAAATTCTTCCAACTGTCACACATTATGAGGCAGGTAATGTCTATGGTACACAGTAATTATCTCCTGCTCGGTTAGGTTCTGCAGTAATATCTGGTGCCTGTTTCACAACAGTTGTTCTCTAAACTATTTTCACCCTCACCGACACGCTGCTTCACAGCCACGGAACAAGCCCTTCCCAGAGAAAAGAGAGATATGAGACGGTTAGACAGCTAGCCTGGAATGTGACATCCAACTGAAGAAGAGAAATTAGCTTTACCCTGAATATCTGAACTTGATAGTATCAGGGTAGAACTGTCTTTACTTCAGGACAATGCTTTTTCTTGGCATAAGATCAATAGGCAAGGATGCCTAGGAGGGCACTGCCAAATTATTTCAGAAACTGGGTAAGAACTCCTCCCATCCTGTAGCACTAAACAAACCTGCAGGCTGCAAAATAAGATCTGGAAACACCAAACTATTCAACTGCTCTTTTTAAAATAGGAATTGTATTATTCCAAAAGGAGGAAACCATGGAGGAACAACACAAAAGGTTAACCTCAGGAGTCAAACTTCCTGACCTAGAGGTTCTCAAGCTGTGATACATGACCCCTTGGGAGGCTGTGAACAGATGTGAGGGGGGTTGCAAATTTGGGGGGACTTGAATAGGCAAATACAGTGTGAGGCCATTATTTAGTCATATTGTGAAAAGGTCACACTTACCAAGACACGATCAAACGCAGATGGGGTTCCACCACGCTGCACATGACCAAGCACAGTCACACGAGTGTCAAAGCCAAGACGTTTCACAACCAGCTGATTAAAAAGAGGGAAGGAAAGGATGATACATTTTATATCCTTGCATCCCTACCAACACAATGCCCTTCCCCCTAAGAAAGTCAGAGACTGCTGCAGATCAAAAGTTTCTACAAAAGAATCTATATTAAAGCTGCCCAAGTTTCTCAGGATAGATCCAAAGGCTGAAAAAAATCCAAGAAACACAGTAATCTATGCAAATATTTCTAGAATTAGAAGAACCTACAACAATGCTTTTCCCCCTAAATTTTATTTTCAATATCTGGTTCTAACTTATTTATTTGTATCTTACCTCCTTCACATAGTTAGAAGTGATGGATTTCCCATTCCTGTCTATGGCACCTTCAGCAATTATGATTATATTCAGTCGGGATCCTCTGCTTCGGGCCTGTCCAGATAAAAACATAAAAAAGCCTAACAATTGATGGACTGGGCCCGGGCAAGAGACTCCAAGGCAAGAGATGTTCACAATCCTAATATTAACACTCTGGGTTTTTAATCACACAGAAATGTAGTCCCTGCATATAGAGAAAAATGGAGACAAAGCTGACCACAGTTGAGTGGTCCTGAATTTCTTATACCATAAACCTCAAATCTCTCTTGTCCTCCTTTCAACAATTTTATTTCTCTGTTGGTCAGCTTTTGTTACCAGTAGTGGGGTGCGCAGTATTCAAATCCAAGCCAGTAAGTATGCCTCTACCCAGGCAAATTCCCAATCTGTCAGCTGCTCCTTAAAGAAGTTACACTTTTTTTTAAGGGTGCACTGTAAGCCATATTAACCTAGGAAATACATATTTGAGTTAAGGAAGCATTAAAAACACCTAACATTCTGGAGAAATCTGGAATTCTGGGGAACACTGGAAGGTTCTGTTCCTCCTTCAAATCATGCCATACTTTTTCTGGACCATGCCATTGCAGGGACAGTTCAGCAGCTTCCAGATATAATTTGGAGAATATTTATTTTCTGACCTCTTCTATTAGAAGCAATTCCTATAAGGACATTCCTAACATTTTCAGTAGTACATTTCATTTCTCTGCAACATACTCTGGATTTGCTGAAGATGCTTTATTAAAGCTTAAAATCACCTATAAAGCTAGAAACAAATATCATACTATTCAATTAAACTTACTTGCTGATAACTATGTATAGGATTGAGAATCATTCTGGCCATAATAAATGAAACCATGAAGTATAGTGTATAATTTCTAGAAGGTAGCACAGCAGTAGGGAGAATCAGACAAAATAGACACACTTTTTGAAAATGACTACAACTTTATTGATTACAGCTACAAAAGGCAGGCATAGGCATAAGCCTAGATATGTACTTCAGCTAAACTTCTTGCTAGACAACAACCTACCAGTCCACTAGAACCAGACAGTTGTGTGCTCCAACCCAATATAAGTGGATCACACACATGCTTTACCCTTCCACTTGAGGATAGGACTAGCCCACAAACCCTAAGCTAGGCTGGAGCTTTGAGATCCCACATCCAAGTCTAGTGTAGATGACACAGGGAATGGCCTTGAAGGACAAGTTCACATGTTCAAGAGGTGTTCTGGCTCCAGAACAGGCTTGTTACTTCTGGAAAATATTGGATCAGCCCTAGAATGGCATGATATCAGAGGGGGAACAGAATGTTCCAGAGCACTTCAGAACATTCCATTCTCAAATCTATGAGTTTTGCACATTCCTATAAATATCCATTTTTTAAAAAGTAAACTAGGGTGGATATTTCCTACTGTTTCTCAGCATACCTTTGCCTTTTTTGAAAATATGCCCAATTTTTTACAACTGTGTCTTGTTTTTATTTCTTAAAGAATCTCTCTGGGTCTCATGGGGGTGGGGTGGGGGTGGGGGTGGGGGTGTCTACAGGTACTTTTAGACATAATGCTAAACACTGATACTTTGTAATATGACAGCACCCAATTTTTATATAAAAACAATAATTCATCTTTTTTTAAAGCCAGGTTAGATAGGTTGCATAATGGACACTTATGATGGTATCTGTAGGCAGACTCAATTCCTCAAGCTCCATCTATCGTGATCTAGGTTTATGTAGTTGAACATCAGACATTACTAGTTCTTACCTCACCAAGCCGTTCACACATAAAATCCTCCCAGCCATCCTCAGGGGGTGACTCAGGAATGAAAAGCCAGTCAGCCCCAGAAGCCAGTGCTGAAACTAATGCTAGGTATCTGGAAAAGGAGAAGAGTGTCATCTTGTGAATGGCAGCTCTGATGTCTATCAAAGTGAAAGAATTGGTCCTGAAGATCGAATGAATGGAGGTGGGGGGAATTCATAAAGCACATAGCTTTTTTTTTAGATTAGCTCTCCCCAGCTAGGAAATTGTTGATTCTTTTCTCAGTTCAACAAACAAAAGCACAACTCTTACCCACAGTGCCTGCCCATCACTTCCAGCACAAATGTTCTCTGGTGACTGCAAAACAAAATTAGAGAGCAAGAGCTATCACCCAGTGCTATCTTGGATGAAGATATGAGTGCCTTACACTGATGAGTCGCTTTCATAATACAAAGAGAAGGGAAAAGGAAGAGAGGACATTAAACAAAATAAAGCCCTCAAATTACAGAGAATAGGTAAGCAGCTTCATTAAATCTAGTCACGCCTAGGTAAAAGGCTGCTGTTGTAGGACATGAAGTTAACTGTAGATTGTCTCAAGCAAGCCTTATATATAGTGCATGTGAAGAAAAGATGTAAGAAATCTTGTGTTCACCTCTGGGCAGTTGTAGTGATGGCATCAATCACCTCCATGATGCGGTGCAAGGCAGAGTCAGTGCCAATGGTCATATCAGTGCCACAGAAGTCATTGTCAATGGAGCCCACGAGGCCCACAATATTTAAATGACGGTATGTCTGAGATACTTCTTCAGTGATCTTTCCTGGAGGGAAAATGAATGAGAGGTTGGGAGTCTTAAGAATATCTCAAATGAACTATTTCCAAACACATTTAGACAGAGTTTATCCTACAGCAAACTACAGGTGAGTTATTTTAACTAGAATCAGGTAATTGTTAATTGTGTGTGTGTGTGTGTGTGTGTGTGTGTTCATTCTAAAACCAGGATTTTCTTCTATTGTATCTTAAACAGTATTCTGGTAAATTGTACACTATGTTTCTTGCCTTCTATAGCTTAGCTGCAGAATTATTTTTAAATGCATAAAATAATTAGAAAAGAAACAGGACAGATATGCCGTATGTATCATGAAAGCACTGATTTCACTAAGCATGTGTTTCATTGGAACTGAAGGCCGATTTTCTTTCTTTTAATTTCATTTCTATGATGTGTATCATGGTACAAAAGTACAAAGAGGGGTGCAATTATCTATAAAAAAAGATTCAGATAAAGATGCAAGGCTCTTAAAAGTGAGGAACTTTTACAAAAGTAATCATAAAATCATAGGACTGGAAGGGATATTGGAGATCACCTGGCCAGTGTTGGAATCCAAAACTACAACATTCCTGACAGATTGTAAAGGAATTTAGAGCTGACTTTGGGAAAAGCCTGAACAAGGGGCTAAGGAGGATAGGAAGGAACAAGCTATTAAGGAGGGACTTGAAGAAATGATTATGCAGTTTAGAGATTGGAGCAAGAGTGGGACAGAAACTCAGAATAATCCTGCCTTGATGCTGTTTAGTACAGAAGGGCTTTCTGAGTGGCTTTCACGATTCTATTATTTTACCCTACAACAATAGCATTTCTAGAATGTTTCTTGACTTGGCCTACCTTGAAGGGCTAACATAGCTGGTCTTCTAGCCTGCTTAAATATCCCCAGGGAAGGAGAATCCACCATTTCCTGACACAGTCTGTTCTATTGTTCAACAGCTACTACCATAGAAATGTTTTCCCTATGTCCAACTGAAATCTTATTTCTTATAATTGAAGCCTACAGTTTCTTTCCCTGTTATAGAACAATTCTGAAAAATTCTGCCAGTCTTCTTCATGACAGCCCTCCAGATAATACAATGTCTCCCCACACACTTTTCCAAATTAAGCATATTTAACGTGTCCCACCATTCATCATTTCTTTTTCCTTCTAGGTCCCTTGTCATCTTGGTTATTCTTCTCTGAGGATGTCCACTTAAAATTTAAAATATTGTGCCCAGGACTCAGAGCACTCTGACCAAAGCAGAACAGAGAAGAACAATGACTTTTCTTGATCTTGAGTCTAGAAATATGTTGATGCAGCTTAGGCTTGCCTATGTGTTTTTTGTACTTGTTGGCTCTCATTCAGCTTATGATCCAAGGCATCCAGATCCTTTTTTTTTTTTTTTTTTTGCATGTGCTGCTGTCCAGTATGATCTTCCCCAAGCCTGCAATCCTAAACTCATGCCTCTGATTTTTCCCACTCAAATAGAAGACTTTGCATTGTCCCCGTTGAAGGTAAACTAAGAATAGGAAGAGGAGACTGTGGAAATTAAATATTAAATACATAAAACTCTTCCAAAATTTTTTTTTATTGGTACAGTTCTCAAAACACATATTGTACCAAGACAATAAAAACAAGTGCTGCTGTTGTTATTGATATGTGATGTGGCTGCATGTATGACAGATAGGTAATAGATTTCCTAGCAACATTATTAATGATCCTCTTCAAGTTACTGAACTTTTCCTTCTTTTGCTTACTATAAATTCTTCCAACCAATTTTTATTCAGATTATATTCTATCTTGAATAGTTGTCTTTTCCTAGCAAATGTTTTCAGCAGCTACTGAATACGCTCAATCCTCATGGTGGGGAAGATTATGTGCATGCATGCGTATATGTATGGGGGTGGAGGGGTTGATGCAAACTTTCATGCTCTCTGGCTTGAAAGAAGCAATATAAGTTGAATAAATAAATATGTTGATACCACCTTCCATCCAGGCATTGTTTGGTTCCAGTCTGTTGGTTCTCAACATCCAAATTCACTTTTAGAGAGAATAACATGAAACATAGGTAACAGTCTGGCACTGATATCAGGATGTGAGAGCAAGTTTGCACCTACCTGCTTTGACTAGCTCCTCCAAAAGACCACCCCACTCTGTGCGGAAGATATTTGCACCAGTCAGGCTGCCATCCCCTCCAATGACACACAGGTTGGTGATGCCATGCTGTACCAGGTTGTAGGCAGCCCGGAGGCGGCCCTCCCGTGTGGTGAAAGCTTTGCAGCGGGCACTGCCAATGACGGTGCCACCCTATAAACAGAAAGGAAAGCCTAATTATAAATAAAAAAATTGGATGATTCCAGAAATTAATAGGAAAAAAATGTTCTTTGAAAGTGTATGAGTTCCAATGGGAAACCAAAATAGGCAGTTTCTAAAAGGGGACACAGGAGAAATAAAAAAGCTTTGTAGGTCTAGATTTAAACAGACCTAGGCTGGTATATGCTCTTGCTTCAGAAGGCACAAACCATGAAGTTATAAGAAGAATACATACATTTTCTCATTTTTATATTTTCTAGATTGTGAAGCATCAATTGTCAGGAGTGGTAAAAATGTGCAATCACTCACAAGGTACTATTTTGACAAGCTAACAATACATTGAGAGCTGACTGGAAAATATGCTAAATTCTCAAGGAAGTTATTTGTTTCTCTGTTAGATCTCAAGCAGATGGCTTTCAGAATGTTAACAGGAAATTCTAAAGATTACTCCAGTAATATGTACCACTGAGCAATGTCAGCCTTGGTAGTCTTGAACAATGAAACTAGAAACTGAGAGTTTATGTTAACATTTGACCTTTTCTGTTCTGCCCATCAGAGGCATTTCTTAATTAACCCAATTTTTTGTTATTCTGCAAAAGAACTTCTTAGCAGGTTCTGCTGCTGCCTGGTATTGTGAACATGACTGTAGAAAAACCATCTTCTGAACATCTGTCCCTTCAGCACAGGAAAAGGACAACTGCTTTGAGGGTTAGCATAATAAATCTACACCCACTGATTTAAAGTTTTGGACTAGTAACACAAATAAGGGCCAAAATCACAAAAATTATGGATTTAAGTTGTTACAATACTGGTAATCTGAAGAGAAATATGCTGAGAAGGTCGGGAGTGGAGGAGCATGCTGCTAGAAAGGTTATTGTTTTTTAAATTGGACTGCTGTCAAAACCAGTTAAAGGGGTGCAAAGCAATCCAGGAAACTGGCACAACTGTTATATGGGCTCCTTTAGATAACATTTTGGAATAATCTATATTGCACATAAAAGAAAACACGGCATAGATATGCCAGCCTTGCTCAAGCCTGTATTTATTAGTAGCAGAAGCTGCATCAACAGCAGACAAAAAAGAAACCATCCTACAGAGACATGCAACAGCAGAATGTTACCTGACAGAAAGGAAACACACCAGTCAAACTGGGAAAGGCTCTAAGAATAAGGGAAAAAACAACACTTTTGTAAGTGAGCTGACTGGGTCTACTTCAGAGATGTTCTGACAGTCAGGTCCATCTAAGAAACAATTCCAGCATAATGCAACCCTTACCTCCTATGGTAGTAGTTAATACTTTTTTTTAATAAAAAGAGCAATCCCACGATGTTCATCAAAGACAAACCTTTCCATTTTTCAATGATGGAACACAAATTTAGGACTAAGTCACCAGGACAGCAATTTCTAAACTGATCTTCTTTAAAAGTATTGAGACTGCAATTCCAAGAATTCCCAGTGATCCTGGCTGAATGCCAGTGTAACTGGAAGCTGCTGTCCCAAGATATCTGGAGGGTTCGAGATGGATTCGGGAAAGTTGAACTAGGACAAAGACACTGATTTGGTTACCAGGGTGAGGATGGGGACATGGGTCATTAACCTGTACTGTTTAAACACCTATGTTGTGTGTGGCGGGGGGGGGGGGGCGGTCTAATAAAAAAAACTATAAGACCTATTATAAAACTTCCTTGGCTGAATTTGAAAAAAAAGTGAAAAGCCAATGCAGCAGTAGCTCACAAAATTGAGGAATTGCATCATACAACAATTTACAGTACATAAGCAATCATTTCTTATCATTTAGGGTTGTTTGAAAGGATAGATGAAGAATATTATTATCCTCTCTACCTAATATTATTGCTCTTGCTATGCAACAAGCCAAATCCTTCACAAAAGTGGGGCAAAAGAGAAATCATAAAGAGGAAAATAAAAAAATAAACATGCAAGAGAGTCAGAAGGATCACACAGACTGCTCTGAAAGCTGGACGAGGAGGAGCTATGTATCACATCTGCTCAGGAGATCTGGATTGGTGGGATATATCAGGTAGGAAAGACCTGAAACCAACTAACTAGGACATTTATCTGACTGGATTCCTTCCTTCCATCTCAAAGGAAGACACTGCTAATCTCCTTAGGAAAATTTTCTACATAAACTGCAGCAAAGTTTACATGAAGAATTTCATTCAGGAAGGAGCCCTGCTAGACTCAGTTCATTACCAGGATCTTCCCAGATAGCAAGGCTGGAAAAGCTCTCTACCTGAGTTCTTGAAGAACTTCTATTAGCTTGGACAGACATTACTAGTCTAGAATGATTTTATTCAATAGCCATGGTCACATATAACAATAACTTAAGGATCCTAACTTAATAAGGTATAATAAGAACAGGTGGCATATCAGTGTCTGAAGTCCCTTTACTCCTTAGTCTTTTTGTCTGAAAGAATAAACAGATGACAAAGTGAGATAGTTTTCTGTTATATCTGAATTATGGATCTTGGGGAGGGAGATTGTCTATACAAATCAGGATTGTAAACGAGCTTTAAGACAGTGTTTGTTGTTGGCTTACAATTTCTGTCTTTTTGGGTTGAATAATCCATTAATTCCCTGCTTTACTTGGTCATGTGAATGGACGATTGAAAGGGCTGTGTATGCCAGTATCCTACTTAGTCACACCATGTTATTCAAGCCATGATTCCTGCTTCACAATTATGGGCATTGCTAGCTAATAAAAGTTTGCCATCCAGAAGCCCAAGAGTCACAATATTCCAATGCTTAGCAGCATACAAGGTTTTACTACTCTGCGATTTAATTGGCTGAACTATATCTGTTTATCTTGTACTGAATTCATGTAAAGTACTGTAAATTCTTCCTTGAATAGATTCTTATTTCTTCCTAATAACATGGAAACTTTAAGAAGAAAAGTGACTCATGTCTTATTCAGTAAAATTTGAAGGTACCATTGCTATTAATAGAAGACAAAGGAAGGCATGAGAGTTGAGGCAGCTCATAGTGATCCGATTAATAAGCACTGAGTACCAGCACAGCAGATAGGAAGACAGAGTCCACTGACTGTGTTCTAGTACAGTATGCAATTTCAGTTCTTCCTGAAAATGGGAATCAATCATCACTCAAATTCAGAAACTTATATTTAAACCAAATTACTCAGAGTTAAGTCAGAGTTCTATACCATAGAAGGCTCATATAGCCACAACAGAAATGAATATGAGACCAATCTAGTTACAGAGTAAGAAGTCAGGAAAGATTAGCCTTACCAACTGAATAATATTGGATACACTGAGCCAGTTTGCTTGTTTGATATTTTCTCCTCCTTCCACTAGTCCCTCATAACCCTGAGAAGAAAAAAGAACGTGATGCAAAAACACGACTCCTGTACTACCAAGAAATCTTGCAACTTTATTAAAGTTAACTTGTAGCATATTAAAGTTAATTTGCAGCATCTTGAAGTATATCCCAATGTCCCTGGTCTTACCCTCTTGTTCAGATTTACCGCAGATGGCTACCAGAAGCAAAATGTAAAGCAGGACACATCACCAAACTTGCTTCACATGCATTCCATTTAACTGCTCTTCATAAAATCACAATCATGCAAAAGACTGACACATGGAAAAGGTCTTAAATTAAAAACATAAAATAATATAATAACATATATTATCAAGAAAAAATATCCAATGTGATACAGCAAAGTTAGCCCAATGTGGCAATACAACATCTTGATTGTTAGAAGCAAATGTTTTTACAATACAACAACAGAATTTCTTGTGCGGCTAGCTTAAAGTCATGGAAAAAAATAGTCTGGAAGTAAAAGCAGCTCAGAAAACAAGTACCCTGTTATCTGAAACAGGGAATCTGTGCCCCAGTGGACATGTTGTTTGGATCTGATGGGAATTTAAATTGAAATCCTACAGCATTTGCAGGGCCGTAAGTTCCTTACCCATTTAGCTGAACTTAGTTTGAGTTCTGCCTTTGCCAAAACTGCCTCAATAATTTACACTAAAAGCAGAATTTATTCTGCATTTACAGTTAGCTGTTATCAAAAGGCTGAAAACATTCTTTTCTATTTACTTCATCAATGATCTTCCTCAATTTTTTCTTAACTCTCTTAATTTTTTTTAAAGTTTCCTAAGATTATATTGAAAGGTATGTTAGAATTATTCAACTTCTGCACCACTGTAAAGATATTTGTATAAGCACTTCTGTTTTTATACCCTTACAGTTTCCCAGATGCCTACAGCAATCTAAAAGGACTATAAACACACATACAACATAGGGGAAAAAACATTTTGATGATGGATAAAAAATGTGAACCTCATAGATCAGGAACACTTTAGCTCCAATATATATTCCCATGCGAGTTACAGCTCGAACAGCAGCATTCATACCTAGAAAGATGGAACACAAGGTAAGTTATGGCTCAGGTCTCAGACAAACTGGTGCAGTATTCTGCACCATAGCTAGTTTTGCCAAAAAAACAAAAAACAAAACAAAACAAAAAAACAGCCATCCCAAAACTAGTATTCCCCAAATGTGAGGCAGTTAGAATTCCCAGAAATAAACTCAAGGCACTATTGAGTTTATTGAAGATGATAAGTTGGGGAAGGTTAGCACATAACAGTGCTATAAAAACAGTTCTACTTATTTTTTTACTAGATACTGCACAGGGAATTTGTAGTTCACTGTAGCTGAACAGAGGCAGTATATAAACCTCAACATAGCAAGGAATAAACCTCACTGAATACCCTCACACTTCTGAATAAGAAGTGAAAGAATTGCCTTCTTATGCATGTACAAGGTAGCACTTCTACTGTCTTATGTTAGTAATGAGTTAAAATTCCTTGGGAAGAAAACTTTATGCACAGAAAAATGAAGTCAAAAATATAGTTGGGAAAGGTATAATTCCACAGAAATTGCACAGCATGGGACCTTTATGAGTAAAATACTTGTTTGACATTAATCATATAGGTATGGTTTTATTTATGTTTAGCTGCTAAAAGAAAATGCCAAAAATCTGTTGCCTACTTCTTCCATTTGGGAGAATTTGAGGGAAAAGAGAAAATAAACCCTAAAAGAAACTCACCCCCCCCCCCCAAATTAAAAGTTCAGAGAAAGAGATCCAACTTTCATTTAAAAAAAAAATCAGTCATTGCTAAGAGAAAGTTTTTCCTTCTACCCATGCCATCTGCAGAGATTTGTTAACTGGAATGAAAACAATATTCAGAATAGGTGGCAGAGATACAATGATGAAAAAGATACCATTTGCAACTCAGATACCATTAATATTGGACCTAGCCATGATGTAAGTGAAATCGAGATGCATAATATCAAAGAACATCACATTCTATTTCTTAATTCATCTGCATAACAGTGAAACTTGCTGTCTAAATATTATCTTTCATTAGGACTATCAGATTTGAGCTGCAAAAATCCAGACAACCACTTATGGTAACAAAGACTTCAGGGCTTTCTGTATCTCTTTGCTGCCATCTCAAGGTCATCTGGATATTTTAATCCAGATCTGGTAGCCCTACTTTCATAAGAGCTCCAAGTCCATCAAATTTATTATTAGAAAAAGCCTAGCTTTTCAAGGAAGGCTCTTACTACCTCTAATAATGAAATTAGAAATGTTGGGTAGGGCTAATGTAAGGAGGAACGGCTTAAAGTTATCTGATGAATAAGTGGCTGTGATTTGTTGTGGATTATCAGTTTATTACCTTATGTAATTATAAACATTTATTTGGTATTGTCTCAATTTCTGACCCTGACTAATATCACACAATTCAGTTCCACTGATTACAGGTAGTCCCCAGTTTAAGAACGAGTTCTGTTCCCAAGGTCTGTCCTTAAGTCAAATTTGCATGTAAGCCAGAACAGTATTATTGTATAATATGTATAAGTGGTATTATGTAATAAACTTGAACCAGTGTGTATTTAACTCGAATTTTGCTACAGTAGACTCCGTTCTTAACTATGGGTCATCTGTAACCTGGACAGATTCTTAACCCAGGGATTACCTGTATGTTTTTTCCTGGATAGAGAAATTTGAACTCTTGCCTTTTCCCTTCCATAATGTGCTGCATACAACTCACAGGATGTGGTGGCTTGAACCCCTGCAGATTCCCAGGAAGCGTCTCCAAGCCCTCCTCCCCTCCCTGTAACTCTTTCAGAGTCTGAACTTCCTGAAATGGAATTTCCCCACATTCACTACGCTCTCATTTATCTGAGAATGAAAGGCTTATTAGAAAGCAGGAAGTTTAAGTGGACAAGCCCTCTAAAAGGACTGTTTTCCTTAACAAAATAATGAACCACATGTCTGCAGGATGTGGATGGTTCCTTTTACATACATTTCGCTACTGATCCTTACTTGACCTTGATCAAAAGAATCTCAGACTCTTTCTCTCATCTAGAGATATAGTGAAAGATACAGTTATATGAACTAGGATAAGTGGAAGGGGAGTAGAACAGGAATAGGATAGTAGTAGGATAGTGTGCATTATACTGCACAGATTCCACCTCAGAAACATTAATCTCAATATTCTCCGTTGCTCATCTCCTTCTCCACATTTTAAAAAATATTTTCTTTTTTAGTTTCCAACTCCCTCTGCTTTCTATAATTCATATTGTTTCATATCCTGCTTCTTTTTTTCTTTCATCTCCATTTCGTTCTTTACCATTTGGGACAGATTTCCTCAATTTGGGGTCTTCCAGAAGAGATTATCTGCAAATTATAGTTAAATGCATTTGAAGGACACCAGATTGGAGAAAGCTACAGCAACATAAGTTAGCAAAGGAATCTAGATGACAGCAGAGGTGTATATATATATATATATAAAATGACAAGTACAAGGTTTATTTTGGCATTCCTCAGGGTGAGATGTGATTCCCCTAATACATACTTCTGCTCTTCAAAAAGACACAAGCTACAGTACTTAAAATGGACTGTCACTCTTCTCCATGCTGTTTGACTGGACTGTTTGTTACTTGTGTTTTTACTTGTATTTTAAACACTCTTCCAAGAAGCTGTAAAAGCATAGTTTAAAAATATTTTCAGTTTAAATGCAAAGCCTTTGAGAATGCAAAGTCTTCTCAAAGTGGTTCACAAGAAAAATGCAATTCAATAAATATCAATATCTTACTGTTGGCAGAGCAGCAAAGCTTGTACACAAATGAATCAGTTACTGTTGTTACAGTGTTCGAGTCAGTCTTGACTCTGGTGACTACATAGCTAGGTCCATGTAGTTTTCTTAGCAATATTCTTGGAAGTGGTTTGCCACTACCTTCTTCTAGAATAGTTTTCAATTTCCCAGTCTAGGGCTAAGAGAGAGTGACTGGCCCAAAGTCACCCCATAGGTTTTTGTGCTGAAGGGAAGACCAGAATTCAGGTCCCCCACTGGTAATCCAACACTTTTAACTACTATATTATAGGCTAGATGGGATTTTTACTATAAGGGATTTTTCTATATGCAGAAGAAACAATTTATCTCTTTTTCATGAAATCAAACCCATCAGATTCTAATTGTATGTGGAAAACCATCTGATTATTCTATATAGCTGGGTAGTAAGTCTACTGCTTTCTAACCCAATCCTGTCTGACACCACAGTAACTTTAGCAGAGATGGGAAATTCTATTTGGGATACATGTACAAATTGCTTTCCCTGTGCCAGTGCCCTTAGGTTAAACATTCTTATGTTCTCCATGTAAAGCACGTAACAAATAGCATTTCTTGGCTGGTGGACCATGCTAAGACTGGGGCTTATGAATGGAACAAATCCTAGATATCTAACTAACTTGTCACACTGAATCATATCTTGTTACGTTGTTAAGTGTGATCTCAAAATAGTAAGCATATATAAAGGAGTATTACTAAAAAGCATGCTGCTTATGCAGCTGTCATAAGGACTGCCTTAGACTCTTCAACATATTACATTTAAATGTACAGATTATACCATGAGCTTTTTTTCTATTCTAAGTTTTCTTCTACAATGAGAATTTAACTACTTAGAAGGTCTTAGTTTTTACACAAAACTATAACCAAATTAATTTAGTTTTAGAGAAAATAATGGCTGAGTACAAGTACAGTGGTACCTCGGGATACGAACTTAATGCGTTCCGTGACCCTGGGCGTATCCCGAGTTGGTCGTAACCCGATGCAAATTTCCCCATAGGGTTCAATGTAAATCCGGTTAATCCGTTCCGCCCTCCAAATTTGGTTGCACCCCGAAGCAAATTTTCCCATAAGGTTCAATGTAATTACCGTTAATCCGTTCTGGCGTCCGTGGACCACGTGTCAGGGGTGGAAGAATGGCCAGGCGCTGCGCGGCGTGGCGGGAGAACGGCCGGGCGCGGCAGGAGAACGGCCGGGCGCAGCGCGGCGCAGCGGGGCGCGGTGGGAGAACGGCCGGGTGCGGCATGGCGCGGCAGGAGAACGGCCAGGCGCGGCATGGCGCGGCAGGAGAACGGCCAGGCGCGGCGCGGCGGGAAAATGGCCGGGCGCCGCGCGAGAACGGCCGGGCGCCGCGCGGCACGGTGGGAGAACGGCTGTGGACCACGTGTCAGGGGCAGAAAAATGGCCATGGACCACGTGTCAGGGCGGAAAAATGACCGTACCCTGAGGCGGAGTTCACACATCGAGGTAAATTTTTGCGGCCGGAGCTGGTCGTAACCCGAAAAGTTCGTTAGGAGAGGTGTTCGTATCCCGAGGTACCACTGTATTATATAGGCAAAGGTTTAACAATGGTATGTGGAAAAACAGTACTTTTGTTTCAATAGTTTTAACCTGCTACTGTAGTTCATTTTTTTGAATTTTACTGTAAGCCTTTCTGAGATCTTTAATCAAGTGCAGAAGGAAAGAATGAATATAGAGACAGACACCTATTACTATCTACAAAGCATTTGATCCATCACATTTAAAAAACACCAGGAGAAGGTTCCTCTAAAAGATTTACCAAAGTTTTGGAATAGGCGTCAAAATCTCTTTTGTTTCTTTTGACAAAAAGAACCTAAAGAAGCCAACTGAAGCCAAAGAGAAAGAAAAAAACAACTTCCTGGCTAGAAGTAGGTCAGATGCCAGCTTCAACTATAGTAGATTAGGCCAAACCATTTGCAGCATTTCTCATGGACCCAAAATAACAATTAAAGCTAAATTAAAGAACTTCCTAACTCTCCAAATCATAAAATAAATGAATCCAATGTAGTCTTAATTTTATATAAGAGTTAATTTAATATCTACTTTATCTCATTCAAAACTCCTCCAAAGAGTAGTGTGATCAGACATTTACTGGAGCTAAAACTGGCAAAGACATGGCTAGCTATTTTTCAGAGATGTTGTAGTTGTCTCCTAAACTAAGCAATGGAGTTGGGTTATATTTTCAATTCTATAAACTGCTGCTTCAAAATGCCACCATTCTCATTTTGCTTAAACACATTAAATAATGTTCAGTTTACATGTCAAAATTCTGGATTAAGATGTAAATGCTTTGTCCAACAATATGCAAAATCCTAGGACTGGTCATTCTAATAGCACATACTACAGTTTGGGTCACTAAGCGTAATCCAGGTTATCATTTCTAATTATCACAAATTCATCCCCTTACTGAGCTATCCTGTTCAACATTTTCCAAGTTTAAACTGTATATACCTACTGTAGGACAGAATTAGGATTCTGTTGGCTCACGGTCCACCCTGCTACCAGTTTCCCTGACTTGAGCTGGCAAGGTGGCCTTGAAAGTGGTCTTATATTATTCCAAAATGAGTATGCTGGGGATATTCAACAGTGGTCCAGAGGCAACCCTTTTAGCAGGAGAAGCTCTTGGATTTCATGGCCTCCATGGCTCTGCCTCAATTGACATCTAAACACACAGATAAGCTTACTCTCAATTTACTTTTTGATGGAAGCATTCTGTCATGGAACAACAGAATTAGATTTACTGTGAATTTAAATTTCTATCAAAAATGAAGGAATCTATTCAGATAGTCCTTCCACAACACTTAGATGGTACCAGTATCAGTGGTAGAGTCCTTCAAGTTCTTGGGTTCTATACTTTCCAAGACCTGAAATGGACGCTTAACATTACAGCCATCATTAAAAAGGCACAACAAAGGATGTTCTTCCTGCGGCAACTTAGGAAGTTTAAATTATCCCAGGAGCTCTTGGGACAGTTTTACAGGGGAATCATTGAGTCTGTTATCTGTTCCTCTATAACTGTCTGGTTTGATTCTGCAACCAAACAGGACAGACTCAGACTCCAACGGATAGTTAAGTCTGCAGAAAGGATAATTGCAACCCGCCTGCCTTCTACAGAAGAACTGTATACTGTGAGGGTCAAAAGGAGGGCAGAGAGGATATCTGCAGACTCTTCCCATCCTGGATATAAATTGTTCCAACTTCTTCCTTCAGGACGGCGCTACAGAGCACCATATGTTAAAACATCTAGACATCGGAATAGTTTTTTCCCTTGTGCCATTGCTCTGTTAAATACTACACGACTTCATATGTGCTGGACAGTGGCTTCTCCCTTTGAAAAAGTTATTTTACTGTGTAGTGTTATTGTTTATTATTTTTCTATTGCTATCCAAATACACTGTTGATCTTGCTGTTTGTCACCGAAGACAAATTCCTTGTATATATTTTATACTTGGTCATTAAAGTATTTTGTACTGTATTTGTAAGTACTCTGGGAGATTTTCTAGTTACTTATACCTGGTGATTCTGTGAAATCCTTGGTTGGGCTGTGGAACTGAAATGATCTGGACTGTAAAAAAAATTATCCTGGAGCACTCTTTTCTACTGTGTATAGCTGAAGTTCTTTGATTTCCTAAAAATCTTCATTAGACAGCTGGAGCACTCATGAAGGAAAACTTGGACAAATCTAGCAGAACACAGCCAAGAGGCTTATTCACTGATGGTTATCTCAGTGAAGTACATTTTCTTCACTTCCACCATTACATAGGTAGTGTTTTCAGTAGAGTTATACTGAGCTGGAAAGGAGCCATGACATTTGGGATCATGGAAGAGGAAGAGTTTTCAACACTACTCACTGTTACCGCTGTACTAAATATTTTGCTAATATAAATTGCTCGGTTCTGTTATGACTTCACACTCAGGTGAGAACAGGCTCAAGAAGAGGGTAGCTATTTGTCCAGTTCTCAGTATTTTACCTTCTTCATTCTAAACATGGAAGGCCAACCATTTATTTAGTGAAATTTTGCCCATCTCATTTAGCAAACAGAGTAGCCAGCTGAATGAGAGAAACAGAAAACTCTTCCTTGAGGAAAAGCTATCTTTCAGTTCCTCTGAAATATTATAAGACTACTGGATTCTACCACCCTCCATAACTATTAAACACCCCAGTATTTCTCTTCCATGCAAGGCCCTCATCCTTTCAATATAGTTTTAGGCCAGTGCCTGGGGCAGAAAGAGCTTCAGTGGATGAGCTATATTCCGTACCACTGAATGTGGCACACTTTTAGGGTATTAAGAGAGGGGTACAAAATATTTTAACCTCAAAACAACTATGTAGAGTGGTCTCTGAAAACAAAATTAACAGAGTTTTGTTTCAAGCGCAGAATAAAGCACACTGGGTTTCAATCTCAAAACAAAATTGTAGTTGTTTGAACAGTATTATTTCAAATGTTCCTGCTCTTCTGAACACTATAACTGGATTTTTGTTTTAGGGTTTATGATTGGGTTGCTTTTCCCCCCCAGCCAATCTAGCCAGTAAGGCAGCAGGAACTACAATGTCCTTACTACTACCGGCTTAAATTGGATTAAATCATGTGGGGGTAGATGGCTAGAGGAAAGTTAGGTGTTAATAAGCACACAGAATGGGTTTGAAAAGTAACTATGACCTCTGCTCTGCTTCTTCTACCTATAATAGACTCTTACAGCTGCCTACCTGCTGCTTCTGTTTTTTAGTTCCTTGTTACAATGAAGTTAAAGCTCATGTGGATAGGTTGCATGCGAGTTTCATGTTCTGCTTTCTTCGCATTTTTGCACTGGTTCTGAAATTATTCGGCTATATGGCACCAGATAGTGGAGCTGGTGGCCATTAGAACAGAGGTCTTCATGTTATCCTCTACTTGGTCATAAGGCATTTGGGAGTTAAATCAGGTCTCACAACTACACTGACTATACCCAGCTCTCTTTATCTTTCTCTGCCAAGGAGACCACAGAAGTCCTGAACAATTTTCAAGACACAGTGAAGGTTTAGATGTGAATGAACAATTTGTAACTCAGCTCAGGCAAGATGGAATCATTGCAGGCAAGACTGAGTGAATAGCCTGTTCTACATGGAGTTACACACTTGGATCTAGGATTAAAACCTAACAGCTTTCTGAAACCAGCAATGCTCCAGGAGCTTCAGTCAGATTCTGTGACTAGGAGTACATTTATGTAATTTTGATTGCTGTACCACTTGCATTTCGTCTTAGAGAAGATAGATCTTACTTCAATCCCTTTCTAGCTAGAACACTGAACACTGATGGTATTTTATTTCAACATTTGAAGGGCTATATTTTGGCTACCCAGAGGGTGTCTGGGGTCAAGATAACTGAAATGTTACTTCCTTTCACTCAATCTTGAATTGAAGATAAGGCACACAGTCTTTCACAAGGCAAAGATCATATTTGATCTTCGACTACCATGTCACGAAAAGAAGTGAGCGGGACAAGGCAAAGAAGTGGAAGAAACGATGATGAAAAGATTAAATTAAAATTAAAGTCATTTTATTCAAATCACAGTTAATGATTACTCCCAAAGACTTAATAATTTCCCCTTTTGTTACATTGCAAATTACAAACCAATAGCAACTTCTGGAGAGGCTCTTAAGTTGTATCCTAGGTTTTGAGGAGCCGCATTTGCCCTAGGACCTTAATTTATGCAAACCTATTCATTCAGAAACCCCTGTGTATGTTCCACACTGAATATCAGGTCTGTTGGTGGGTAGGCAGGACAAATATTTCCCTACAGTGGTCAAACAGTTGTGGAGCCCCCTCCAAGAGAATTAGGCAAGTCCCTTATTTGTTTCATTTTAAATAGGCTGTTGTTGTTGTTTTTCTACTTAGCTTTGTGTTTGATTTAAACTATAACTTACCCAGAGCCTATTTCTGGGCTGAAACTTCAAAAATGAATAAATAAAACAACCAAACAATAAAAGAATAGTATAGAATGGGAGTAGAAGATGATTTGGAAGAGACTTGTTACATTCTTATCTCCTGCCACAATCTGTCACAAACTCCAATGGAATAGACAGAATTGCAAACATAATTCATAGTCAAAACACATGTTGTTTGAAAGGGCAACATATAATATTAAAATAGTGCAACTTATGGTATACAATTATATCCTTGACTGGTTTAAGTTAGATTTCCTCTGAAGTAGATTGCTGTTTCCAGCTCAATAGTTGGTTGTTCTTAACACTAGAACATTTCCATGTAATATGGAAAAAATGTCAACAACAGAAATCAGGAAGCATGTCATACAAAGGGAAAGGGAGAAAATAAGGGGAATAAGGGAATATCACCCAGCAATAATTCTGATTGTGCCAACTTCTTGAAACATTACATTTATTCCACTGGTAAAAGAGGGAAATTGTTTCAAAGGTTTTCCCTATCCCCAGGCCTGTTTCCACCTATCATTCTGTGGGAAGTAGCCTTGAGGAGAGAGGAACCAAGGGAGGCAACAGTTACTAAAGAAGACTGCTCAACCAGATTCTCTTCAATTTCTTTCCATCTCCATTACTGACTGACCTCTGGGAAGAATCCTAGTTTTTTCACTGATTTTAAAATAATATTTACTGTGTCTTATTTCCAATTGCAGTAAAACTTCAATTTTACTTAGCTAAGTGACCTTTGGATGGAATGGACAAAGTTGTAGCTTGGACTTCATCCCAAATAATTGGACAAAGTATTGTTTCTAAAGCAGCCAGCTAATTGACATGAATTATATCAGTTGCAAAATTGCATACATGTTGAAAATATAAATAGAATTTATCAATTTATCAAAAAATCTGTTCAATTGTGTCCGATTCTCGAAGACTGCCTGGACAAGTCCCTGCAGTTTTTTTAGCCAGGTTTTTCAGAAGTAGTTTGCCATTGCCTCCTTCCTAGGGCTGAGAGAAAGTGACTGGCCCAAGGTCACCCAGCTGTCTTTGTGCCAAGCAAGACTAGAGCTTATGGTCTCCTGGTTTCTTGCCTGATACCAGAATGTTTCTTTCAACTTTCTATATTCCACTGTTGATTATCTATATATCTATATATATATAGGGAGAGAGAGAGAGTGAGAGGGAAAGAGAAAGAGAGAGAGAGAGAGAGAAATGTAATATATACATTTATGCAAATATCATAAATTACAGATATTTGGCTTCAAAGAACACCTCTTCCCCAGTTAGTCCACAAAATTGAGATTTTACATTGTTTATATAGCCTGTATGCCACTTCAGCTTGTTATCCTGAAATAATAAGTAACAAAAAAGATTAAGTTGCTATAATTCATAGCACAGTACTTTGCAGGCAACATCTGTTACAATAATTTTCATTCTAAATTGGACAGATTGTTTCATTAAAAATGAGAAGAGAGATTACATAGTAGAAAAAAGGGCAAAGTGAAGGTTGTGTAAGAGTAACAGCTGTGCTAGAATAAAACACACACACACAGTATGTATATCCATCAAATTCCATTTTCTAGGACTCATTTGAGAAAAAGACAAGATTCAGGAATGAAAGTTTGTTACAATTATCCTGATTCTGCCTTTTTTAAAAAAATCTGTTCAATTGTGTCCGATTCTCGAAGACTGCCTGGACAAGTCCCTGCAGTTTTTTTAGCCAGGTTTTTCAGAAGTAGTTTGCCATTGCCTCCTTCCTAGGGCTGAGAGAAAGTGACTGGCCCAAGGTCACCCAGCTGTCTTTGTGCCAAGCAAGACTAGAGCTTATGGTCTCCTGGTTTCTTGCCTGATACTAGAATGTTTCTTTCAACTTTCTATATTCCACTGTTGATTTAAACTATCATACTGCTCAAAAAGATAAAGTTGGAAATTTAGAAGGGGGTTAGGTTCATTTTTAAAATACAGCCAGGACCAGAAATATTGGAACAAGGATAACTGTTTTGGCATTTGGCCTTTGCACACCACATTGAAGTTGAAAGGAAACATACCCAGATGGGAGCGAAATCAGGACTTTCAGCTGTAGTTTCAAGTTTTGTACTTGACAAAAGTGGAGCACTAACCATTCAGGAAATACAGCCAGTGGCATACACACACCCCCATTATTGATGGCTCTTAAGTAATGGAACGAATGGCTGACAAGCAGCTGTATGGCCAGGTGTGGCCTGTTTCCTGGGTACCCCATTACCAATCAAGCAGATAAAAGGCCTGGAGGTGGTTCTGAGTGTTTTATTTGCATTTGGTAGCTGTTCACTGGAACTCTCAAGATGAGGTCCAAAGAGGTGTCCATGCAAGTGAAGGAGGCCATCATTAGGCTTAGAAAACAAAATAAACCCATCAGAGGGATAGCAAAAACATTGGGAGTAGCCAATACAACAGTTTGGAACATCCTGAAAAAGAAGAAATTAACTGGCAAGCTCAGCAACAGCAAAAGACCTAGAAGACCGTGGAAGATGACTAAAGTGGATGACTGCAGAATTCTGCTCATGGTGAAGAGGAACCATTTCACAACATCTAGCCAGGTCAAGAACGCTCTTGAGGAGGTATGCATGTCATTGTCAACATCTACAGTCAAGACAGGCTTTATGAATGTAAATACAGAGGCTTCACAACAAGGTGCAAACCACTGGTAACGCTCAAGAACAGAAAGGCCAGATTAGACTTTGCCAGCAAACACCTAAAAAGCCTGCCCAGTTCTGGAATAAGATTCTTTGGACTGATGAAACCAAGATTAACTTGCACCAGAATGATGGGAAGAGAGAAGTATGGAGAAGGAAAGGAACAGCTCGTGATCCAAAGCATACCACATCATCTGTCAAACATGGTGGAGGCAGTGTTATGGCATGGACATGTATGGCTGCCAATGGAACCGGGTCACTGGTGTTTATTGATGACCTGACTGCTGATAAAAGTAGCAGGATGAATTCTGAAGTGTATAGGACTATACTTTCTGCTCAGATTCAGCCAAATGGTGCCAAACCGATAGAACGCTGCTTCATATTGCAGATGGATAATGATCCAAAACATACAGCAAAGGCTACCCAAGAGTTTCTCAAGGCAAAGAAGTGGGATGTTCTTCAATGGCCAAGTCAGTCACCTGATCTCAACCGAATAAAGCATGCTTTTCACTTACTGAAGACAAGACTGAAGGCAGAAAGAGCCACAAACAGCCAGCAGTTGAAGGCAGCTGCAGTAAAGGCCTGGCAAAGCATCTCGAGAGAGGAAACTCAGCATTTGGTCATTTCCATGGGTTCCAGATTTCAGGCAGTCATTGACTGCAAAGGATTTTCATCCAGGTATTAAAGGCAATCCTTATGTTTGTAATGATGTTGGTTTCTTCCATTACTTATGAGCCACCAATGATGGGTGTGTGTGTATGCCACTGGCTGTACTTCCTGAATGGTTAGTGCCCCACTTTTGTCAAACCCCTTGAATTACAGCTGGAAGTCCTGACTTCGCTCCCATCTGGGTATGTTTCCTTTCAACTTCAATGTGGTGGTGTGCAGAGGCCAAATGCCAAAACAGTTATCCTTGTTCCAATATTTCTGGTCCTGACTGTACAGTAAAAGTTTTGTATTAAAAGTTCTATAACAAAACATATATCATCAAGCAAAATTGTATTATTCAGCTAATAGCCAGCAATCCAGCTGAGTATGCAGTCTTATTTTCAATTTTCCTTGACCTGTGTGAGTTTGTAAGTCATAACAAGTACAGTATTTAAATTAACCATTTGACAGTCTATTACAAGCAAAAGAACAGTAATATTTTTTGAATTTATCTCTTTTTTTTGCCATAGATAGTTAAATAATATCTTCCTTTCTGCTTTTTAAAATGGAAGAATTTCTTGCTATCAAGAAGAAATTTATTACAGGCATGCGACTATGTTACACAGATTCACTATATATTCAATGTAGATTCAAAGGCAATCTGTCAATACTAAGAGCATTGATCTGGAAGTAATAGCTATTTGTCTATTTCTAATCAATTTCCATAACAATCATGGCAGGACTACTAAATATAGAATCAGTCATGACCGTGATAAATTTATAAGGAGAAAAAAATCATTAGTCAATGTAGCCACTGAACACAAATGCAGCTTTAAATTGTGTATAACCAGCTTTAACAATTAATCAACAGGCTAACTTATTCAAGATATTCAGGCAGGGATAGATCTAATCCAAGCCCTCCAAATCATGTTATAGGTCAAATGGGAAATGAAATGACTTGCACTGACATATCCCAGTTGTCTCATGACTAGGCCTGCTTCAAGAAAAGCTCCTTGTATCAATTAAGAGTTTGCAATATATTTCAGAAATTAGCATGCAAAACATATATACATCTCTGTACCATAAGCCATTTTCCAATTCTGGACCTAAAAGAAGCAGGCGGCCCTACTGCTGATCCTCCTCTCAAACCCTATGTCTAATATAGAAGTGAATGATGCAACTTTGTATTTAATGTTCAAAGTACTCTGCACGAACATTCGTTGTAGCTATATTATGTTAGGGCTGCATTATTGAGCAGACATGGTGGGGATGAACAAGTACAAACATGTAATGGGTTCATGTTCTGGTTGAAGTGCAATGCAGGGATACGAGATCTAGGGTTGCAAAAATCCGGATAACCACTAAGGGCAGAAGAGCCTCATCTGCATCTCTTTGCTATCACCTAGCCCTCGTCTGGATTTTTGCAGCCCAGTTCTGGAAGCCCTAAAAATCTAAACGGGGGATAGGAAAATGTCATTGGCTCATCATGGAGGAAATGCCCTTCTCTTCTGCGAATGTGCAGAAGCTGCTTGCGTCAAATCAGACTCGAGGATACCGTTGTCACAGTCTGTTCCAAAGGGAAATGTCTAAGTCCGTCAGGTCTGAATAATGCACCGCTAACCTCCGCCCCACGCACGATGAGGGCAGACGCGACAGAGAGCGGCGCCCTCCGCCAACCCCCGAGGCGCCCTTTTGCGGCACCTCATAAAACCAGACTTTGGAAGGGAGGCGGAGCAGGAGCTCCCCGACGAAGGCCGGTTTCTGGAACGGGCCCTCGAGGGCGGGCTTGCTTAGGGTTTTCGATCGGGGTCTCTGATATCGATTACAAAGATGCTTCACCTCCGTAGCGCAGGGGTTCCACTGCTCAAGCCTAGCGGGCAGTCGCGCTCCCGCTCAGTTCTTAGCCGTGCTCATTTGCACATTCCAGCTGGCAGCGCGTGACATCGCACACCCCCACCCGGCGTCTCTGAGCCCGCTCGACTGAAGGGAAGCAGGGGGCTGGTCCTCTTTTTCACTGACCTTGCGCGTCGCCGCCGCTGGTGAGCACAGCCAACGCCAGACCGGCGCCCGCCATGCGTAGCTTCTCTAGGTCCAGCCCCGTCGAGCTTAGATCGGTTCCCGCCATTTCCCCAGCCGTATCCGGGGTGCAAAAATCTAAAGAAAATTACGTGCAACAGCAGCGCTACCGGGACCCCGGCTTCTGGAAGCCCCGCCTCTCGGCTGCTCTTGGCCGACGGCTCAGTCCTGGGGGAGGGGCTACCTGGCCAGCGCAGGCGCTGTGAAAGCAACGTCACCCTTTTTGTCGATTTCTTGGCAGCAGGTGTTGCTTCACCCTGAGCTCCAACTGGTGGAATTGGTTAATTGTAGTGATCTGCACTTTTCTACTGGGATATGCTCCCTAACTGACATAATTTAGGTGCGATGGACAGACTTGGAATCTCTGCTTCTTCCAAGGAGGGCCCTATAATGCCTGCTGTTGTCCACCCACCTTAACCGTTGCTTTCCACTTCTTTCTTTAACCTTGCCGTATACATTTTTTCCTAGCCCATCATCCACTCACATCACATGCACGGAGTCTGTGAATTCACTGCTTGCTGTTCATTGCCCCAGTATCTGATCAAGGGTTGACTGGTTCTTCAATACTAGACTTGCTCTTGGGTAGTATCCAGGATTTGATGAGAGAAATACATGCAGTTGAACTGATTAGGAATAGTGACCATAATGCACGAAAATTCAACTTCTAAAGAAGAGATAACCTACATAGCAAGTCCATCACAGTTATATTTGATTACAAGAAAGGGGACTTCTCAAAATTGAAAAGACTAGTGAAAAGGAAACTCAAAAGAGCAAACTCACTCCAGAAAGTTTGGCTGTTGTTTAAAACCACAATAATAGAGGCTCAGTCCCAATATATTCCTAAAATTAGGAAAGTGGCCCCAAAGTGGCCAAGAAAGAATATTTAGAAAGTGAAAGATCTGTCTTAATGAAAACAAAAAGCAGCATAAACTCTGGCAAAAGAAATGCAAAGAGATAGGGAGACAAAAAGAAAATCTGAGAAGCATATTGCCAAAATGGTGAAGACAGATAAAAGATTCTTCAAATATATTAGAAGCAGGAAGCCAGCCAGGGAAGCCATTGGCCTCTTGGATGAAGGCATCAAAGGTGGTCTAAGAGAAGAAAAAAACTGCAGAGAAGCGGAACAAATTCTTTGTCTCCATCTTCACAGGAGAAAAATTTGGGTAGATATCTGAGCCTGAGCTCCTGTTCTCAGGAAGGGAATCAGATGAACTGAGCCAAATAGTGGTGATAAGAGAAGAAATGGTAGGCCTGACTGATAAATTGTAAATCAACAAATCAGGCCCTAATGGCATACACCCAAAGGTTATTAAGGAGGTTAAAGCTGAGGTTGTGGACCTCCTAACTACAGTACACAACCTGTGTCTACACTCAGCCTCTGTAGCTGAGAACTGGAAGGTGGCCAACATAACTCCAATTTTTAAAAAGGGTTTGCAGGGAGATCCAGGTAATTATAGGCCTGTTGGGGGGAAAATAGTGGAAACTGCTATTAAAGATAAAATTACCAAACATTTGGAAGATACTCAACATGGCTTCCCTAAGGGAAGGTCTGTCTAACTAATCTACTGGAGTTTTTGAAGGGTGTTAATAAACATGTGAATAAGGACAAGCCATAATCTACTTAAGTGTTCAAGAAGCCCTCATCAAAGTCCCTCATCAAAAACTTCTCAGTAAGCTTAAAAGCCATGAAATAAAAGGGCAGGTTCTCTTATGGATAAGCAATTGGCTAAAGAATAGAAAACAAAGAGTTGGAGTAAACTGACATTTCTCACAATGGAGGGCTGTAACTAGTGGGGTCCTCTGGGTTCTGTACTGGGACTGGTGCTTTTTAACATATTTATAAATGATCTGGAATCAGGTATGGCTAGTGGAATAGCCACGTTTGCTAAATTGTTACAATTGAGTGGTAAAAATGATAAGGGTCTGCAAAGAGCTCCAAAGGTCAAAGATCTCTGCCCATAAGGGAAGTGGGCATCAAAAATGGTCATTCAGTGTGAGCAACTATAAAATGATGAACATTGGTGCCAAATATCTTAACTGCTCATACAAACTACTGGACTCAGAGCTAGCAGTAAGTAAAGATACATTGTATATATGTAGTACAGTGAACAAAATCAAACTATCAGAAGCTGATTTTACTTATGCTGATTTCAGACTTCTAGCAATCCCTGACAATATAAAGTTCATTCCTCAAATTCTCCTTATCATAGCCCCTTGTTTTTTTTCTTATTATCTTCCCTGAATTATGGCCCCCTTTTGTCACATCTTGCCCAGAACATCCTTTCACATCCTTCCTAACTGTATTCCTGACCTTCTCAACTTACTTTTCTCACAAGCAACTCACATCTGCTAACTACCAGGATCAAGCATAGTAACGTCATGGCAGCTGTCTTACTTCTTAAGTCCATATGTCCCTTAGGCAGCGGCCACATACCTCACCACCCTCCCACCCTAGCCTGCCACACCACATAGTAATCCATCCAACAGAGTTGGGAGAGATTAATTCCCCCTCTATACTTAGCCAGGTCTCTGTAATAAATGCCAAGTCAGTGTTTTGTCCAGGATTAAATCCTGGATAGATGCTTTGCCGGGAACTGACTTGGCATTAAAGAAGCTGGACCTTTAGATTGGAGGGTCTGCCATCACTGTCACATAGCCTTCCTTAATAAGACTGTAGTTTAAAAGAAAGGGAGATCAGCCACTGGTCTTCCCTCCACTCCTTGTAATAGCTAGAATGCAGTTTCTCATCACACATCTCCCTGCCAATTATTACCTCAAAACCCATGACCCACTCCCCCTCTCTTCCTGACCTGTCTTGTCCATAATTAAATAAGATCAGTAATATGTGGCAGTTCCTTCCCTGTTAGAGTCTTATCTCTTCCAAATATTTGCACATGAAGACAACCTGGTAGCAAAAGCAACTTAGGACAATAAACATAGATAAGTTAATGACTGCAGCAGGATTATTTAACCTCCTTCTCTTTGTATATGCAAGTGACATCAATGCATGGACATTGATCCATTATCTTGCCTGTTTTGACAACTTCCCTCTTCAGATGCTGCTGCTGCTGCTGCTGTTACTGGGTGGCCAATCTCAAGGACAGTGATCCTTATATACCCAGGGAGCAGATGATTCAGTCTTTATACCAAAGGCTTCATCTGGCTTCATACCAAATCTTCAATTATCATGATCCTACTAAGAAAGCCGGTAGGGCAGTCGGTATCTTTGCGGCACTTTTTCTAAGGCTTGCTGGTAGAAGTGTTTTTCATACATAATAATTGTATAAAAGAGCATAGGGAAGGAATGGAGGAAAGTGATGCTGTTGTAAAAAGGACTGAAAAAATATTCATATAAATAGATCAGTAGCAGCTAACAGTAATGGATAATGACTGTATTCAACTGGCATATAAATCACTCCCCACCTATGGGTGAAGGCTCAAGAAGATTGTTGATTTTGTTACTATCACTCACATTTGATTCTGCTGGCCTTTTGTTTCTTCGGTTCTTGCCATTTACATGAACCTTGACTCATAATTACTTGGCTGGCCCCAGTTGTTCAGCTTTCTCCATTCACCCATATCTAATTCAAAGCAATAGCAAGCAACTTCGTTAAGAATAAAAAAATGGATTAAACAAGTTTTTTAAAAGAGTATAAAATGTTGTACGCTCAGCTAATTCTTTATATAATCTTTCTTTGACAGCTTAGCTATAGTGAACAGAGATCATGATGACTGCATCAGCTCTTTGTCATTTCATTATCCTCTGGGACTCCCCTATTTGACCTATACTTACTCAATAATCTCAGTTACCAAAAACATAATATTATAGTTTTGGGAGCGGTCAAGATGATTCCACTAAATCCAATCAAATCTGTAACTTTGACTCTTGAACTATCAATATGGGTGATGTAAGGTAACAGTGTTTACAGGCTATACTCAGAGGAACGTGCATGGTTAACTTAACTATTATTGATGTAAGTGAGATTTCTAGGTTTATGAGACTGGATTCACAGTTGATTCATACAACATGTTAGGCTAAAATAATGCGAACACAGGCACTGAGAAAAGACATCTGAAAGGTAATATTCTGGACATGTGCATTTCATAGGATGAATCCCCCACCCTGAATATAATGATAGGTGAGATAATCCATCTTTCTATCTCATGAATAGTCAAGTACACGTGTATACAAGTAAGCAAGAAATCAGTCAGGGCTAGGGATATGCAAAACAGTTTGTACTTGAACAGCAAGTTTTGGGTGGCTCATGTCCAACCTAAATATGTGTTTGGATACAGAACCCAATTGGTCTTTTTTTTTTTTTTTCATCCAGATACAGACTGAAATGTGGTTGTTCTGGGAAGAAGTGTTTTGGTGGGGATAAGTATGGGGAAAAGCTAGGAACATTATAATCATCATCAGGTGAGGAGAGGAAGGGAAAGGAAAGCAAGAGAAGGGACTGGAAGATTGGAGCTGGGGGGCCTGGTGGGATATGCTGTGCTGGGATGTTGGCAACAGCCTGACTGAGGGTTGCAGAGGAGAGAAAGAGGACAAATGCTAAGAAGGTCAGCAGGATGGGTGGGCTGGCTGAACGGCTGCATTGGAAGCTGCAGAGGAAAGAAGGGAAGAATCCAGAGACACGCACCAGCCTTGTCCTTTTCCATGTAAAATGGATCTCTGAGGGTTTTGTTTTGGCTGAAATCAGGCACAACAAAAACATTCTGGATTTTATTTCTGCCAAACCATGACCCATCCAGAATAGTTCAGCAGAACTTCTGGAATGCAATGTGTTTGTCTCATGTTTGAAACAAAACACAGTTTTATACAGTCCCTGACTCTGGACTAAATTTGGGCTTGAAGAGGAGGCTCAGAGTTGATACTGCTCTTTGCAGGGAATTCTGTGGCACCATGGATTCTCCTAGAAACTTGGATGGGAACAGGATTATGTTCTGAGTTCTCAGCTTCTCTCTCCCTCCCAGAAATATGCTGTTTCTTTCCTTTTTCCCTTGAAACTGAACATTGGATAAATGCAGGAATGAAGTCCTGAAACTTCTTGCCAATCAGAAGTAGGCTACATAGGCATGATATGAATATGAGATTGTTTGCAGTTTCATCTACGCAACTTAAAATTCAAAGCACGTCTAACTTTTGTGAAATGTAACATGATCTGTTTTTCTTCTGCCCATAATTACAGTGTCGTGGTTTTGAGATTTGATGCAATGTACATTCCAATTTCCAACAGTGCATTCCTACCAGCAGGCCTTTTGAGGCCACAGTTCAGTTTTCTGCAAAGAAGTGAGAGAAAGGGAAAAATGGAGCATTCCTGCTGCTTGCAAATAGTCCCATGAGTGAGCTATAGCATTCAAGTGCATTTAGTAACTCTTGGCATTGTAGTAATAATTCTGTTTCACACTTAAGTATATATAGCCAGTGGCAACATTATATTGCCTGAGGCTGCTCTTCTATTAATATTATATAAAGAGAATCAGGATAAGATAATGCTTAGGATATTAGATTAGAACTGGGGACTCCCATGTTTTAGACCACAGTTAGCCATGGAAGCTTATTGGGTGACTTTGGGTCAGTTGCAATCTTAACCAAACCCACTCACAAAACCAAGCCATACAGCGTCCTTTTGGCTGAATTCACATTTCATGATAACCTGTACTGTGGTTTGTTTGTCATGTACTTTATAGCTTAGTGGATCTTAAACATGGGTCTCCTTCACTCCAATCCAGGACCTTAACCACTGTTTCATACTGGATGTCTTTATAGAATATGCGTACAATAGCAGCCTCAGCCTACCTGGTTAGGCAAACTATGTTTTGACACAATATGTATAAAGGCAGAAATGAACAGATGTAGGAATTGTCTTTGTTACAGTATTGGATTTGTTGCCTGTGGTGCATCTTGTCTCCAATTATATATTGGACACAAGACGTCCTATATGTCTCTCCAATGTTCTTGCACATAAAGGAAACAAAACCAATATTGCAATCTTGGAATATCTCTTTTTGGCTAGTGTGCAATGAAATATATATCTTAACCTCAAAACTCAACATTTCGAATGGCACTATGATCCAGGTTATACCGTCTGCAGAAGCACTCTCTCTGTCCTTTACAAATATTATTTTTGCTGGTATTTTGTTTCAATAGAGATGAATATGTGTAGCTCGGGGTTGAACTGTGGAGTCCTTGGGGTCTCTGAGCTTGGTTCTTTTCTTGCAAACGTTTCATTGCCCGGCTAGGTAACATCTTCAGTGCTGGAATGGGATGGGGTTTGCTCTATTTAATAAACTGTGGCCTGCCTTGCCAGTGGGGGTGGGGGTTTTGTTTTGCTCCTCTGGTAGTTTCTTGACTAGCATATATTTACTGCTAATCAAGCAGTAAACTATGCTAATCAAGGAACCACCAGAGGAGCAAACAAACCCCCACCCCCACCAGCATTGGCAGGGCAGGCCACAGTATATAAATAGAGAGCAAACCCCATCCCATTCCAGCGCTGAAGATGTTACCTAGCCGGGCAATGAAACATTTGCAAAAAAAGAACCAAGCTCAGAGAACCCCAAGGACTCCACGGTATTTTGTTTGGATCTTTTTCTCATGTTTTGCTTTCTTTGTCTCTCAGTTCCCTATTTCAAATAATGTAGTTGGCAAAAACAGAGTCATGCTTGGCATTTTAAAACCATTTTCCAGCTACAGCCTGCACAGCTGTGGGAGAAGCGGGGGGGGGGGGGGGGCTGAGATCAGGCAAGGAAAAAGTCAGTTCCTTTGCTGCAGATGAGGAAATAGGAAGATGAAAACATGCCCCACCCGCCTATTCCCAGCCAACCATGTCCTGGCTCTGCCAGCCCAGTCTGGGCAAATTAAAGTTCCTGATCCCTGATGATGTCTGTATTCTCCAGGGAATTCAGCACATTGCCTTGAGGTATAAAAGAGTTGGAGGTTTCCTTTCCACAGACCTTACTGCACTAACAGCGTCGAAGTGTTCCTGGCTTTGCAAATAAGTGGTTCCTGATTGGGAATGTTCCTCCTGCAAATTCTCCTCCAGTCTTGGGCTCTCTATCACTGGGCATATGGTGTAGGTAAGTTTGGAAAATCATGCTGGCTTGATTTAAAACTGGGAGTAGTGAATATTCCATGTAGTTTGATCAGGTTTTTTGAGTAGGAGCAGGAAGGGTGAATATAAAGCTGGCTAACCACTCTATAAATATGACCTATGAAAACTTAATGGAATAAATGTGTTAGTCTTTAACACTGTCATTTTTGCTGTAAAAGACTGACATGTTTATCCCATGGATCTTTCTCCTTCTTTGTCATCCTGCTTATTTTTATAGATTTAATTCATATACTGTTGGTGGATCATGTAAACATAGCACCAAGTTCCAGAACATCCTCCTTAAAATGATTTTCCTGGAGCCAATCCTACTATCATTTAGGTTGAAAACGAATATACTTTTACTTATTTTGAGTTTCTAAAAAATATTTTTACTAATTCAGTAATCCTAAATGTCATTCCTTGGGGAATATGTCTCACCGAAAACAGTGAAAGTGACTTCTAAGTACATTTGGGCAGAAACAGAATGATTGTTTCAAAACTTTATCTACCTGTGTATTTGTTTCATGCTGCACCCAAGTCAGTAAAACATATTTTAATGGAATTCTGAAATTTACAAAAAATCTGTTTTGAACTCCCAGCTATGATTTGGAAATAGCGTTAGACTGAAACAACCATATTACAATCATGTAAATGTCTATTCGGATATAAAATCCTATTACCTTCCAAGAATGGCAGTGTTAGATGCAGAACTGTTAAACTGGGAACATATCTAGTAATAATTTTCAACCTTATGCATAAGATAAATTTAGGACCATTCCTTTTGACCTAATCAGGACAAATTTGTGCAAATGATTTACCAAAAAGATACTCCAGAGGCGGGATATTGTGCAATAGTCATCACGTTCTGTAGAGTAAGTGTTTTAAAATAAGGGAAGATTCCATGAGATAAGGCTAGTATCCAGTTTTAATGGAGCCTGAAGAACTTCAGGGAGCTTATTTATACTTGCAATTTCTTCTCATGTATAGGCACATGCCTCATGTACATCCATGCATTCCAAACACACCCATATCCTGTAGTTTTGTGTGATGACTTAATATTGAATGTATCTCCTGTTTTATTAATAGCAATGTGCTTTGCAAAAGCAGTTTTTCTCCTCTCCAGGTATATGCTCAGCCAATTGCTTCCTCTTTCCCATCTTCACCCACAATTTCGCATTGTTTTGCGGCATAGAATAAATAAAAATGATAGTGTAAATAGACTTCACCTTGTTTTTTAAATCAAGAAACCAATCCCAAAATCAAGGAGAAAAACTGTCTTGACACAATTGCATCATTACATTGCTCACTATATTGTTCCCCCAAAATATTAAGCCTAGCTTCAGCCATGAAAAAGTAGCCCACCCATGGGTCATATAGTCATATATAAATAAATTAAAAATAAGGACAAGTAGGAAGCTTGACAGGAGAAAAGGGAAATGACTGTGGTCATAACTGACGCTAGTGGCAGTGGATCACTTCAGAAGTAACAGATTACTCTCCCTCTTAGCAACATTTCTTGCACCAGAACAAGAATGTTGAGGCCACCGGAAAGAGTGGTGCCAGATCATGTAGTGGCTGGGCAATCATCCAATCAGTGCCACAGTCAGTGCTATGAAAAGTATCCTCTCAAAGGGGAAATCAGGCAGGGAACCCCTCCTTCCTGAATGCGCAATGCTTCCTGAACCAACCTTTTGGCTTTTTTCAGCTAAGACTGCGCCTTTGAACAAAGGGGGAGAAAAAGAGTGAGATAAAAAGAACGGCCATGCTGCTTTCCTTTCCTTTTTATAGGGGATTAAAGGGGAGGATTGAGTAAACTCCTGGCATCCCTCACCTATTTAGCCAGAAGCAGTGGACTATTAGGCCTGGGGAGAAGGAACTTAAACTGTTGTCTCAGCTTGCTTGATCTCTCCTTATTTTTCTTTTTTCTAGAAACTCATGCCTTCATCACATCATTGATTGCCAACTTTTCAAAAGAAGACTCTGTAGAATTTGTAGGCAATGCCACCCTAGATAGGATACTGACCCATAGCTTGGAGGGCCGCAATAAACAATTCAATGCGAGCCAGCTGTTTCCATTGGAGCTACCACATCTCTGGAAACAGAGGGAAAGCAACCTGCAAGACTACCTGCAGAGCCTCCAGGCACTGGTGATGCTGTTCTCTAAGGAAAGGAACATACCCTGTGAGTAATGAAGGAGGGTTTCAGATGGCAATAACTGGAGTACTCGTTGGGGCAACAGACTTTTTGCCAAGCAAGATGGTATTGCTAGGCACCAACAGTTATGACTGTAGAAAAACGGCTGAGTTATTTTTTTGAGTTGAGTTTGAAATGTATGCAAACTGTAATGTAATTTCTAAAAACAGTTTCAAAAGCAAAAGCTTACTTCCCAGCATCAAAAATTAATGAAAGAATTAGAAAATTTCAGCCTCACAAGTGATGTTACCACATCAATTTTGTATCATCACTCAGTCCATTGTTCCCCTTATTTCTGCCAAAACTGGATTGCTGTGATGGAATGGAATTATGAAGGCCAGGCTCAGGGAGAAAAACATTTTCTTTCACCTCCAGAGGAGCGTGGGAAATATAAGAGGATGAGACTGGCACCTCCCTGAGGAATTCACAATGTTGTGGCTGGCATTACTTGGGAGCTGGGGTTTCAGTCTGGGAAGATTCTTGCTAAAGGTTGTAGCTAATAAACATTGCTGGACTGAATTTACATGGTCTCTTGGAGTTCCTTGGGCTAGGCCTGACATCAATCTTCCCAGACTGAAACCCCAGCTCCCAAGGAATGCCAGCCACAACATTGTGAATTCCTCAGGGAGGTGCCAGTTTCATCCTCTTATATTTCCCATGCTCCTCAGGAGATGAAAGAAAATGTTTTTCTCCCTGAGCCTGGCCTTCATAATTCCATTCCATCACAATTGCCTAGTTCAGGTGTTAATCTGAAAGGGATTGTCTCCTATTCAGAGTGGGAATAAATTGAATTATTCCATCAAAGATATGGAATTGATAAACATGTTTGTGAGCATTGGATAGGCATGCTATGTCTAACAGGAGCTGACATGGGTTTGTTGCAAACAAATTGTGACAGGCTAACGTTGTTTCCTTAGACAGAGTTAGAAGGTTAGATTAAGAGAATGCTGTAGCCATGCTGCACCTGGAACTCAGCAAAGACTTTGAGAGTTTCTCAAGGTGTTCTCCATAAAATGATAAAATAGGGCCTAGCTCACACTATAGTTAGGTGAACTTTGATGGAAGAGTACTAGTTATGGCTCCATAGCAGCTTGAGGGAAGTAGGGAGTGGAGTGTCAAAGGGCTATGTCCTAGGTACTATGCCGTTCAACTTTTTATCATTGTCTTGGGTGATGGAGTTGAGGTGACACTTATAAAATTTGCAGATAACAAAAAGGAGGAAGGGGTGGCTAATACTTTAAGGGGGACAGAAGATCCAGGCTTGAACAGTACATTGAAATAAACAGAATAGAATTAAACAGGAATGTAAAGTTCTGTATATGGGTAGGAAAAAGAAAAGGTACAAGTATAATATGGGGGATACTGCTTGGCAGTAGTCCATATGAAAAAGATCTGGGCCATAGTCCAGCTTTGAATACTGAATCTGGTTCTGGGCCCCAAAGTTCAAAAAGGACAGTGACAAATTGGAGCTAGTTTAGAGGATGGCTTCTAAAATGGTAAAGGGTCTGGAAGCCAAGCCCTATGAGGAATGGTTAAAGGATTTGGGTATGTTTAGCCTATAGAAGAACCAACTAAGGGGAGATGATAGTAATCTTTAAAAAATTGAAGGATTATCAGATAAAAGTGGATGTATTCTCTACTGTTCCAGAGGGCAGGATCAGACCCAGTGAGTTAGAACTACAAGGAAGTAAATTCAGGCTAGAAATCAGGAGGAACCTCCTGATTGTATGAACTGTCAGACAGATGAACAGGTTGCCACATGTGAGTTCTCCTTTGCTAGAGGCCTCCATATAAAAGTTGAATGATCATTTGTCAGAGATGCTCTAATGGGTGCTACAATGAGGAAGGTGATGGACTAGGTAACTTCTAAAGTTCCTTCCAACTCCATGATTCATAGCACTGGCAGGAAAAATAAGGAGTTACTCTATCTACTAGATGTCTACAAAATTTAAGACTATGCTTTTAAAAGTGAAGTAAAAATAGAAGATTGGAAGCTGCTTTGTAACTTTTTCTTTTCTTTTTTTTCTCTTTGCACTTTTTTCACTTATTACTTTTACTTTCTTGTTTCTTTTAAAATTTGTATTGTTTTTACTCCTTTAAAAATGTAATAAAAAATTATGTGTGTGTAAAAATATAACAAATAATTGAAAACATGCATATTGTACAAGAATACTTGCCAGTCTCAGTGTATTTGTTTAATGGCAGAACCAGATTTGTTCTATTATACTGCATGAAATGTCCAAACCATTACTTCGTGTGAAATGTTCAAATAAATAAAAATTTAGTGCATATTTTACTAACATACATTTTGATTGCAGATCCGCTATCCATATATTGCACAAATGGGTGCCAAGTCTCTGAAAATGGCACCAGAAGCTTCTTCAAGATTTTGCTCAATGGGACTGATTTCCTGAAATTTCACACAAATAGTAATAGCTGGGAAGATTTAGCTAACACTCCTTTGGCCAACTTTACCAGTAATAAGCTGAATCAATTCTCAGAGACAACCACCAATCTACAGTTCTTCCTACAAGAAACATGTGTCAACTTTGTAAGGACACATGCTACCAACAACAGAGCTATGACTGGTATGTGAAACAACTGATAGTTTGAGAAGCACTTGGCTAGTTAGATACTCTGATGAATTGTCCTGACTCAGTCAATTCTTCTTACCCACTAATTCTAAGATGAAAGGATATACAATAAAAGTAGTGCTGTCATCCCAATGACATTGGAGAGCAAAATTCTGCACTATTTTGATTTTTCTTAAAAAAAAAAACAACCTTAATAAAGGGAACATAAACTTAGAAATGCATAATGAAACAGGAAAATAAAATACCCAATAATTTCATAAGGGGATGTGAGGAGGGGCAGAATAGGGTCTGTGACGCAGCTCTTAGTGTGAGGTTTTGTGCAGAATAAATATTGCATGTGTGGTTGTCTGCTTGTCTTTCAGGATACAGTGATGTCTCGGAAAGAAAATGTATGTCTATAAATCATCACCAGGCATTTGCTTTTAGTATTTTCTTCCCTGCAAATGACATCCTATTGAGAAATTATTTGAAATGACATCAGCTGTATGGGCAGTCATTTCAACATGTTGTCCCTCCCCCCATCATCAACCACAAAACAACAAACAACCCGCCCCCCCCCGGTCTAAAAAACAGGCCTAACTCTTCACTTTTCTCTTACAGGGAAACATAAAGGACATCCGCACACTCCACTGGTGATAGGCATCAGTATCGGTGCCCTTGCTCTAATGGGATTAGCTGTTTGCCTGTTCTTGTGCACAGGTGGGAAGAGATAGCACAAGCACTGATAGAGAAATGAACCATCAGCTTTCTAGTGAGCTCAATGGAGCCCACTGGAAGAAAAAGATGCAGCTGACTCGTACATGTGTGGGGAATAGACCAGAGTTTATACAACCAGCTTGTACTATTCACCTCTGACCACCTGGAAGGCAAGTTCTAAGCAGATCAACGTTATGAGAAATACAGAAACACATACTGAACAAATGGTCATCTTCTCTCCTTTAAAGACAGCCCAGAAACTTCAGCTGGTGTAATAGGTGGTTTGGGACTAGGAGGCCCAGACTCAAGTTCCCACCTAACCACAGAGCTCATTCAGTCACTCTAAGCCAGTCACTTTCAACCCAACTCAATCCAATATGGCAGTTTTTATATAGCATTGCATTTTATCGTGCTGTGTCAGTATATATCTGTTTATTTTCATTATGTTTTATTTCATAATGTTCTATGGGCATTGTTTTAAATTGCACTGTAGTATACCCCCATTTTTTGGAGATATTTAACAATCAGATTTGCCTTTTCTTCTATTCCCTTATCAGTAGGGGAAATACAGTATAAAAAAACTAGAATGTCTGAATTTCTTGTTTCTTTCTACAATCTTTTTTGAAGTACCCTGATAGAATTACAGTTGTATGAAGAATTTTAGGCACCCCTAGTCAAATCAAGTTGTAGAGTTTTGGCAAAGGAAATATACTGATGGCAACATAATACACTTCAGTGAATTTTGGGTGGCTCTTCCTATACTTCCAATACATGCCTCCCCTTTCAATCCTGTAGTTCGACAGTCCACAATTTATGATGATAAATCCAGTTATGTGAGGAATCATATAAGCATGTGGAACTTTTAGCGCATTCAGAATTAGCAGATGTATATTTTAAATTAAATTGGGTCAAGCTAGAAATAATGTTTCTCTCAAGTTTTTACAGAATCACTTCAGAATTTTACTAGAAATTAGGATCCCACTATTTTCTGGACATTTAGGACAACAGTGCTTACCAAGAAAACATTAGATAATAATTCCATGCATTTTATCCTTGTAACACTGGGCAGAAGGCCAACAGTTGTGAAACAGCTCCCTGTTCATCATTTCTAAGTGCTCTAAAGATCCTCCAAAAAGTGCTCAATTATTTAAGGGTTCTACTCTTAATCACGTTCAGCAGAATGTAGACTTGGGGCTTTCAGTTATGAGATGGCAACAGTTGTAAAAAAAAAAAAAAAATTTTGAACCTCCTTTATTTCTCAAGTTTTCTTCCATTTGTAGAACCTAGAATATACTTCCTAAACAGAAGGAAGGATGACAGAACTGGCTGGATATTTTTAATAAAGTTATTCCAACTTATGCACAGTTTGTGGGTATTTATTTCAATGCTGGCCTTTCTCTACTTCTCTCTTCACATAGTGGCTTCTTCCATCAGCATTACTATACATTGCTGCTGGTAAATATCAATGAGCTGATATTTCAGATTGAAGAAAGCAATTTCATTTTCAACTGAGAACATAAACGTTATTTTACTCCTAGGTCATTCTTGAGAAAAAGAGGCTGATCTAGGGTCAGAAATTGCAGCCAACTTTTCACTAAACAAATATGATATTGCAAAACACACAAAATTCCATTTGAGATAGTTATGGGTATGCACATTAGCCAAGAGACTGGGAAAAATAGAAACTATGTGCCTTTCTAACCATACCTGGTGTATATGAAACAATGGTCCTATAGCCTTGTTGAGCAGTTGCAGGGTATTTGTAATCTGTACTGAAAATATGCCAATATTTTCAGAAATAAGTACCATACATTGTACAAAATGGGAAATTTGAAAATATCTGGGAAACCCCAAATACTCAGATTTCATACTTTGCACTTCTGCAAACACGTTACTTAAATCATGAATTGGCCCCAAGGTTCTCACAAAATTATAATCCAGTATCCTTATTTATCTAGTTACATAAAATGCTATAACTGAATTTTCTTGAATTGCAAATTAGGAGAAAATATCTATATACAGCTCTGTTCAAAAAACAGCAGCTACTACCTAAAAGTGAACAAAGGCAAGGTAGCACATTTTCTTCTTGCAAATCCCATTATCCCTAGTCAGCACAGCAAGGTGCTAATAGGGAGCATGGAAGCTGAAGAAGAAAGCACTAGACTGGTTTAGAATAATTGAGAAGTCTTCTCTTTGCCATCCCAAACATTCTCCTCTGTCCAAATGTTGAGGTTAATTGTTCCACCTAAGAGATTCCACGGTCTTTACTTGATGGATTGCCTGTTTATGAAATTACAAATATTCATTATAGTTATTACAACAGTGCTGTCAACCCTACAAGCTATCTAAAAGTACTGCTATCAATGTCAGAGATGCACAACAAGCTTACCAGTCTTTCATATTTGTGTCATATTTTAGTAGTGCTGAGAGAAGAAAAGTAAGACTCCCTCTGGATGGTAGCAAGACCTAACACACACACATTTCCATGGTGTAAATAACAGGAAACATCTGGTAGTTTAACAGAAGAGAGGTCAACAATTTGGAGAGGTAGCAGTTATATGCTCACGCCTCCAATCTGAGTAAGGATAGAGATAGGTGTAACTGCAAGATGACAAATCAAGATATTGGAGAAATATTTTTTAACCAATACCTTCAAATATGGGCCAAAGAACATCTCAAAACCAAGGTAATACAAGATAAAGGAACCATGAAAAAATTATGAAAACTCATTAAGAGGGGCAAGAAAAGTAACATCAAAATATATTTTAAAACGGAATTTCAGTGTGGTAATTTTGTTAAAAACTCCTTTCTCTCTCAGTTGCTGGAGCCTAACTGCTCCAAATAGAGCACCAGTTGTATCCAGAATAAGAAAATGTCATTTGTTGTCTTCTGATCCATCCCAGAATTACCCTTGCTATTGTAAAAAAAGAGGTTTCAGAGGTTACTCCAACACCCTCTGCTTTTGTTCTACAACGACCAGCAGAAAAGACCACAGTTTACAGTACTTATTTCATTCATCCACAAGTAAGTCCATTTGTCTCAGTTTCAATAACCCTGCAGTCCATTATACACCTTCTGAACCGATGCTTGTTTTAGCAATTGTTTGAGACCTGCAAAATAATAAAATAACTATCACAATACAAAACATTCAAGACTGCTAACATATTAAGGGAAAACAAGGATCATTATTCCAAATTCTCAACCAGCATAAAACTCCCATAATGATATATGTCTAATTATTTTTCAAAAGGGGACAATTAATCGTCTTGACAATTAGCTAAAATAGAATGTGAACAAGCCAGGTGCCCTCCTGATAAAGATTCCAACTACTTTTCAGTCAAGCTATTTTGTTCTATAATGAGCAGTATTTCAAATTTATGATAATGGATGCTTTCTTGGTTGCCATTTATATCTTCTAAAATGTATTCTATAAGAGATCCCAGCACAGCCCTTTTAATATGCTATAACAAACTGGTTTTAAAAGTATATGCTGCTATGGGGCTATATAATTCAATAAATCTACTTTATTTCAAAACATGGTTATTTTTGTGGTTCTTAGTCCTAGATCAAAACTTAGGGATGAGTTTGGAAATCACTTAGTACTTTTTCTTGGTGATCTCCTCCTCTCTCTACTTCTGTGTCAATTCTGGTTTTCAGATCTCCACTAAGCTTTTTGTGTAGCCACTTTATCTTCTACTGTTTTCCATTTTTTTCTTTGTTGAAATTGTTTGCAGAACGAGGTCCTTTTCTTATTAGCTTCTGACATGGAATACTATTTGTTGTTGCTGATTTATTAAAACCTGCTTTCTTGATATCCAGATTTGTATTTGATTACACTCAGCTTTTAAATGTTTCTTTATGCTAAGAACCACAAAAATAGCCACCATGTTAACTTCCCCACAATCTTCCTTCTGCTTCTACTTCATCAACTCAATCTTCTTAATTGGTTAGTATCAAAACATGGATATCAGATGTTCTCTTTGATGCTTTTCTCCATTCCTTAAATTAGAAAATTGTAAGGAATGTCAGAAATTTTTCCACAAATTTCTCTGCCAGAAGATGTCAAGGTAATTAAAGTTCCACATTGCTGCTAGCTATTTATTTATTTAATTACAATTATAAGACCACTTATAATTTATGCCTCCTTAAAAAAAATGGCAGTTTGCTTTAGGAAAGCATTATTCCCATCTTCTCTGCTTAGCAGGTAACAATCAAGACCGACAACAGTACTGTTGGTTGTTTTCTTGGCTCATTGGTTTGCTGAGCAGGCATGGATACAACTCCTCCTTCCCGCACTTTATATTATTTCTGTTCTTTTTGAACAGATTGTATCCTCTGATTCCTACATTCCCATCTTAGCAATCATCTCAGTGGGTCTCAGTTATACCTACTGTCATATACTTAAAAGTTCAAACTCATGTTTTTTCCCCATATTCTGAGCATTAGTATGTTGACAACCAAGGAAATGAACTTATTAAGTCAATGTTCTTCCTGAATTATCATTATGGTACTACTATACACACCTTCTCGCTGTTCCCCAGTCAATTGTTCTTTTGGAAAATCAATATCAAATGTAATTATTAGAGAGCCTTTGATGTTATTGTTATCGAAGTTTGGAAGACCTTCTCCCTTCTTCCACAGCTTGGCTCCAGGTTTTGTGATTTTATCCCGGGCAATATGGACCTAACAAATGAAATATGTTGGAGATTTCAATAGGATTAACATTTTTAAATAGGGAGCCTTTTACAAATCAGAATCACAATGTCAATAGTGTATTTTAGTGCCAAAACATGTATTATGGAAACAGTAAAAAGGATTCTTTGAAAATATTTTCAGACAAAAGTAATCTTCTACCTTACCTTATGTCCATCTAAATGAGCAATATCCATTTCAAATCCAACAAGAGCTTCCACAAGTGAGATAGTCACATTTGTATATAAATCATCTCCTCTTCTTTCAAAGACTGGATGCCTGTAGTCAATATATTAGAAGATTAATATTTTCTATTTCTTACTTTATCTGCCATGGCAAGTACATTCATTTTCCAGCACATATGTTAAATTAAAAAAAATTATAATTTAAAATTACTGACAAGTTGGGAATTATGTATTTTCTGAAGAAATCAATTTAAAACATTTTGAAATTTGTTGAGTGAATATAGTCATGCAAAGTAATTTTGCATCATGATTAGAATTAAATTTGCATTTGCCCTAACACTGTAGTGATATTAATTCTAGTTTTACATACTAGTATTTAGATATGTGTAAGATATCTCTAGGTCTGTTATAAAATGGCATAGAAGAAACTTTCTTTAGATCTTCATAGCAACTCTTTGTGAGTTTCCTCTGCAATTATCTTTAGATACTCAATACGGATATTTTTGCCAGAAACAACTCAACTCACTTAGGTCTTTGGTAATAGTTAAGAAAGGTTCAATCTGCTTCAGGAACCTACTCTTTCCCAGAAGCAAACACTTTTAATGCTCCAATCTGCCCACCAAAGCCTTTAATGGCACAGCACTTAGTGTGTTCACTGATGAGTTAACATAGGAAAACCATTGGTAAATTATTTGGTAAAGAAGAGAAACTTACTTAAGAACTTTTATTCGGAAGCGCAAGTCACCTGGTTCTCCATCAACATGGGGTTCACCTGATGAAGTTTGAACATGTGTTAGGTATGTTTAAATGGTTCAAAACTAGACTATCTCCTAATTCTGAAACCTTAATTCAATGTTCCTTTAAGCTTTCCAAAATGACATGATCTACCAGGATGGGGACCTTTTCCTCAAACTCTGTCCTTATGACTTAACGAAATTCAATATATATGGTTAGTTCAAAAAGCATTGGTACACATTATTCAGGCCACAAAGTCTGAAAAGATAAGGTTACAACTGGTTAGACTGAATGTGAAAACCTGGTAAACTGCCTCTTTTTGTCTGCATAAAAATCTAAGGTTAGCACAAATATTTTTTTTTGCCATAATCAATATGCCAATTCACACAGATTATGGAATATCTGGGAACAAGAACAAATATAGGTATTGTTGCAGGGAACATGGATAAAAAACATAAGGATGATAAGACTGAAATACAAATTTCTGTTTCCAGAGTCACAGGAATTCACAGCCAAATTCCCTTGATAATCATTATGTAAGGATTGTCAAAAGCTTATAAAATAAAAAACTAAAGGACAAATGTCATGACAAACAGAAGATTCATAATCTTCTGCAGAAACGAAAAAATTAAGTTCTGGTAGTGTTATAGGAAATATTTTTTTAAAGGCACAAAATGTTCCAAGTATATTTGAAAAAGTAGAGTAACAATTTGTAGCATAAACAAATCAGGGTCCAATATTCCAGCCCCAGTTTATTTCCATCAATTTGAAACAAATAAAACATTCAGTTTTTTTCACATTCCATCAATTACAACTTCCAATAAGATGTCAAAAGTTAAAAGAATAAAAATTAAAAGATGTACCTTCCCCTATAAAGGGATATTCCATCCCATCCCTAACACCAGGTTCTATCTCCACCTCTAACGTTCGTTCTTCATTTACAAGTCTGAGAAACAGGAAAATATCATCAAATATTTAAACAACACATGTACTTATATGAAAGCAGAGATATAATACAGCATTATCTAGAGCCTTTCTTCAATCAGACTATATTGTGCACTATTTATTTTACCAATGTTAAGTAAGTCTACTCTTATTTATAGTTGTGCTCATAGGTTTACATACCCCTTGCAGAATTTGTAAGATGTGGACCATTTTGTAAGTAAACATGAGTGATCAGACAAAACATGTTTTTTAAAATTTGTAATGTGATTTAAATTAAACTATTAAGCTTCACAGAATAATAGCACAATCATGAAATAAACCACAGCAATAAAGAAAATAATAAAATGATTCTCTTCAAAAGTTTGCATAACCTTGAATGTCTGGGCTGATAATATAGTATACACTTAAGTTGACACACACAGGTTGAGATAGCAATGAAGGGTAGTATCCATACCTCTGCCTTGTTTGATTGTAATTAGTGTCTCTGTATAAATAGTCAATGAGTTTCTTAGCTCTTGAGAAACCCTTGTGCATTTCATCCAGGGTTGCACTGACTTTGCTGGTTACTGAAGCATGGGGAAAGCAAAAGAATCATCAAAGGTTCTGCGAGCAAAAGTGGTTCAATTTTATAAATCAGAAAAAGGATATAAAAAGATACCCAAAGATTTGAAAATGCCAATCAATACTGTTCAAACTCTGATCAAGAAGTGGAAAATTAAGGGTTCCGTTAATACCAAACCATGGTCAGGTAGACCAAGAAAGATGTCAGACACAACTACCAGGAGAATTTGTCAGGATGCAAAGAAAACCCACAAGCAACTTCTCCTGAAATCCGTGCTTCTCTGAAACAAAATGATGTGGCTGTTTTAAGGAGATACTTGAACAAAAATGGGCTGCATGGTAAGAGTTGCCAGAAAAAAGCCACTGCTGCACCAATGCCATAAAACAGCCCACTTACCATATGCCAAACATCAATCACCTAGAGAAGCCTCAAAATCTCTGCACAAAATCATTTAGAGTGATGAGACCAAAACTGAACTTTAAACAACCATAAATGCTATGTTTGGAGAGGAGTCAACAAGGCCTATTCATAGGCCTATTCAAGCACATCATCTCTGCTGTGAAGCATGGAGGTGAATCTCTGTTGCGTGAGCTACAGCAGCTCAGGGAATTTAGTCAAAACTGATGGCAAGATGAATGCAGCATATTATCAGAAAATACTGGAGGAAAATTTGCATTCATCAGCCCGAAAGATGCACATGGGGTGCACTTGGACTTTCCAACGTGACAATGATTTGAAAAATAAGGCCAAGTTAACCCTTCAGTGGCTGTAGCAGAACAAAGTGAAAGTTCTGGAGTGGCCATCAGTCTCCTGACCTCAACATCATTGAGCCACTTTGGGGAGATCTCAAACATGCAGTTCATGCTAGACAACCAAAGAATATACGTGACCTGGAGGCTTTTTGCCAAGAAGAATGGGCAGCTTTACCACACGAGAAAATAGAGGGCCTAATTCACAACTATCACAAAAGACTACAAGCTGTCATTGATGCTAAAGGGGCAATACACAATATTAAGAACTAAAGTATGCAAACTTTTGAACAGGACCATTTTATTATTTCCTTTATTGCTATGGTTTGTTTAATGATTGTGCTATTCTGTAATGCCTAATAGTTTAATTTTAATCACATTACAAATTAAAAAAAAAGTTCACTTACAAGATGGGCCACATCTTACAAATTCTGCAAGGAGTATGTAAGCTTATGAGCACAATTGTATCTATGTAGCTATAGGGAACACCTCAAAACCTAGCTAAATACATATGCTGTATGACAGTGTTTCTCAACCTTGGCAACTTTAAGATGTGTGGACTTAAACTACCATGCTGGCTGGGGAATTCTGGGAGTTGAAATCCACACATCTTAATTGCCAAGGTTTAGAAACACTGTTATAGGAGGTAGGGCTGTACACGGCTAAGGATTTGAAGGGAAAATGTATGGACATTCACAAAGCACCTGTTGGAAACCCTTAGCACAACTATGTCTTCCTGGAATAACATAGCTGTCCTCTGCACTACAGTGCACCTCTAGGAAAAGATACATTTGGTTTAAAGAATTGTTAACAGATGCTACCATGCATCCTCTGAAGCCCTTTTTTCTATTTGAATTTGAAGCACTGCATTGCAATTGAAACACTCCTATTTGGCAGAACAAATTCTACCAGGGATGTAATAATGATAGAGTAATTATACAAGCCCCTTTCAGTCACCCAGAAGATTTTCAGGCATAGAAATTTCTCCGTCCTCTTTCAACCCATAAAAAAAACAATACTCTATGCCACCCTGTGGCTCCTATTGGTAATGTAATCATCCTCCCTCTGATATTTTTAACTATGTATGGTTACCAATTAATCAAGCACCAAATAGCCACAGGTCCTCAAACTCACTTGACATTGGGACACTCATCACAGACAACTTCTTGTGTCATCTGGAAACGTCCTGGGCCTAACTGGGTTGTCCTCATCTCCTGCCGGCAATTGCATTTCCGTTTCCCTGGTGCCTGTCTTGCAACTGGTTTGTTTCTAATAACCTGCAAAGAGGTAAAGAATAATTTTGTTGGATTCAAACTATACAATATGCAACACTTTAGCCCTCTCATATGACTAAAGCAGACAAAAATTCCATTTATAATCAATCTGCCATTTAGACTTTATAACATAATACTCTCCTGTACAAAGATAAGACAAAGGTAACAAGCATATTTTGACCTGCTGTCTTCAAAACGGAATAAATCTCTCTTTTTTTTTTTGTGAAGTTGTTTACCTATGCCCAGCAATATGAATAATACCCACAAATTATACCCTGGCTTTTCACTTAGCACTTAGTTTTGATTATTATTGATCTTTCCCTTATTATTTAAAATTATTAATACCTGTACCAATATGGAGGTTTATAATCAAAACTGAGCATGAAACTGAGCAAACTCAGGGAGGCAGTGAAGGACCGGAAGGCCTGGCGCAATATGGTTCATGGGGTCACGAAGAGTCGGACACGACTTAACGACTAAACAACAACAACAAAATAATCAAAACACACAATAGAATTAAGAATCCTCTGACCATGCTGGAGGACTGATCCAGCTTCCTCTTCAGAAGTAGTTAAAGAGAGCTAGTGTTATCTCCCCAGAAGCCTCAAAAAGGGAAAATATTAGCTACATTCCTAGACAGTAATTATAGTGACTATATTTAATTTTAAATATAATTAAATATATATATGTAATAGAAATAAAATTCAGCTTTTATCTTGATTACACTCATTGCTTTTTGGAGTATTTCTATCACCAAAGGCAAAGTGTGGCTCCTTATATGAAAAAAAGTTACACGCTCCTGTTATATATAAATAAGGTGACTGATTAATTTGAGTTGCCCTCCTATTGTTCTCTTCCACAAGCTCTCAGTACAGAGAGAACACTGAAAGCAGTTAACCAACATTTCACTATGCACTGCAATTCCACAGGAAATACACAGAACATCAGAGGGATAGTTTTGGTATTCTCTCATATTCATTCATTGAGAGAACTATTTCTAATAAAGAAACCTGAAAAACAGATTGTTGTATAAGCAAAGGAGATTCATTAAGCAGATTGCTTAACTTACTTCCACAAAATTTCCTGAATACACTTCCTCCAATGTAACTTCTAGGTCCACAATAATGTCACTTCCCCTTGGAATGTTCCTGTCTTGCTGACGAGGATTGCCTCCAAACATGAAACCAAAATCTCCAAAGAAACTGAAAAGACATGGATAATTATTCATTTAGCTTCCTTTCTATTCAATTTATAGGAGAGCAGGTAAGAAATGGTTAACTGATGCAACTATAGAGAGTAAGGAAGTTGACAGAGATTCACTTTACAAGATTCACAAGGAGCAGGAGGAGGTACAACACAATCAGACTTGCAAGAGTCTGTTATAGCCAATCTCAATAAAAGTAGTTTTAGCCTTCCTGTGGAGTTGATCTCTTGGTTTGGTCTACCTAATGGAGCTGACATTTAAGAGAAGCCAAAGACCTCACCTTTATTACTGGAGATTGGCTATAATTCAGTTCAGTGACTTAGGGAAGTGTCTGTCTGAGCTGCTTCCAAATGTTATCTGGACATTCTGGACTTAAAATGTTTTACCTCTTGTTGCCTTGGCAACAGAGCTTGCATATCTCTGTCAAGGTCATGTTCCTTACTCTCTACAGCAATTCAGGGAATTTTAGCTAAGATGAAACTCTATTTTGACAACCTTCTGTACTTGATATGGCTAAGTAGGGCTCTAGGGGAACTTCCATGGTATTACTAGCTAGCCATGGAGAAGTAAGAAGTACTGGAAAATCAGTACAGAATACATTTATCCTTGATTGCAAAAATGGAACTGATAGATTGGATAAAGCATCTGTCAGCTTCCTATAAAAACTGATCTTTTCTTTTTAGAAGAAAAATTTTGCCTGATAACAAAAGTGCCACACACTTCCTAATCGATCCACTAACTGTAAGCTCCAATATTCTATGTTGCCAGGCCTGTTGCTTGTATGAAATAAACTGATTAGTATGCCTTCACATAAATCCACTGGTTATGCAACTCAAGTACGTGCCATTGGTGAGTGGGCTTTCCAAATGTGAAAGAGTTCAGCATTCACATTCAGAATTTAAGTCAGGGTTAATCCCCACTAAACAAATAGCATGGGATGTGATTATGCTATTCTTTCTGTTGCAAGACAGCAGGTGCTATTGGTGGTTCATCCATGGCTTAGTGTTAGCTGAACAGGCAGACCTAGCATGTATTAATGAAACCTACATTCTCAGAAATGTGCCCTCCCAAGCTCTGGGTCCTGCAGTAGTTACAGTACCAAGGTGGGGGGCTGAGATGCCAATAATCTTTAGAGACAGCATAGCTCTGACCAGCAGCCCTGTTTTGGATCTTGCAAAGTGTGAATGCCTGTATGTCAGGCTAGGGCTCTTACTTATGACACAGCTTCTACATCCACAGAGTAATCGGCCCTGAGAATATAATGTGTGTAATTCAGAATAGAGGAATAAAGATAATTTCTCCTATGATGGTCTTGATCTTTGGAGAGTCCTGGACAAAACTTGAATGATGAGAAATGATTATATTTTTCATTTCAAACACATAAAACTTTTCCAGAGGTTTGCACAGGGCCATCATTCTAAGTGCACAATTAATTGTTATGAACAACTTTTTAACTCATTAATTAATATTGGTATTATTGTTCTGCTGGTATTTACTAATAGCAATTCTTATTGCTGTCTTGCATGTTGTTTAATATTTAATATTAATTAAATTAATTGAAATAATTTAATTAATATTAATAATACATTAATATTAATTAAATTAATATTTAATATTGGTTTTAGATGTTTCATTGTTCTTGCTGAACAAAACATGATAGTAATATGGCTGAAATTAATTAACACAGAAGTCCTCGTGCTTTACTATAAGATAACACTTTCTTATCATGCAAAAAAGTGTGAAGGAGCAAAGCAGACTTACTGTGAAAAAATATCTCCATGAGAACTTTGATGTCCTTCTTTCAACCCTTCTTCTCCATAGGCATCATACTGCTTTCGTTTTTCCTCATCTGACAATACCTACAGGAGAAATTAGTTTTATGCATGCATTAAACATAGGTTTAAAGTGCTTCTAAACAGGAATATGAACATAACTATCATTTTGCCTCCATGCTATAGTGATCTGACTCTTTTTCTGTTGGTCTGATATTTGTCCAGAAATAAATACTTTAAACTGAAAGCAGTTTATTGTGTCCAGACATAGGCCATCCTGCACCTAGAATATCATACCCAGAATTCCACAAATAGCTTCTGGTTCAGAAAACTATCTACTGGAAAATTGCCAGAACACACCTAAATGGCCAAATCATCATGTGGCCCATAGGCCTTTTTTGAAAAGTAACCAATACAATGCCACCAAATATTGCTGCCGCCAGGAAGGATCTGCCACCTTGATTTTCACAGCCACTTCTGCCCTGAAAGGCATACTGCCATGTGCCTTTGTGTGTCAGCTCCATCCTGCCACTATGCTGCTAACCACTGAACACCTGATTAGTGTGCCAGCTATTCCTTTGTGGCCCACAATTATTTTTAAGGTATCAATCTGGCCATTTTCCCTCTATGAGTAGTGCAGACCTGGTCTAGAGAAAAAGAACATTCCAGAGTTCTCTAGAACATTCCATTTGCACATACTAAATCTATTCCCAATTAATTAAGTGGATATGAATTAATCTTGAATTCATATTGACTTCTAAATACTATAAAATCAAATAGGAACATGTTCCATTGATTTCTGTCAGAAAAATATCCTCAGCAAAGGTGTTGTGTGTGCTGAAAAACAAATCTCAGGTTAGCAGAAACAAAACATTAACGCTGATAGAAGATTCTAAATAGAATAATTTTTGAGATCACATGACTATAATTCATAGGAATTACTGGGAGACAACCTCAACTGTTTTTCCTCCAAATGACACAGAATTGGCAATTCCAGGAACAGTGTAATGATTTCTGGAATTTAATTTTCCAAATGAAGTAATTTGTGGTGTTCTGGACCTGGTTTTCCCCTCATCCAGAACTTATGCATTACCAACTGCAGTCTAATTCTGTGTATTCAAAAGTAAGCCTAATTTAATTTAGCAATACTTAGTTTCATACAAGTTGGGCACAGAACTGCATTTTTCATAATACTGCACAATCTTTTATCTCTATATAACCAATGGTCAACTAGGTAAAATTAGCTTGCAAACTCCAGAAATGGTTAATTTTGGAGAGTTCTTTCTTACCAAATTATGTCACATCATTGCTTACACTATGCTGCAGCTTGTTCAGATTTGTTGTTCCATTTTGTCATAAGATATTTTACAGGACTGATTATACAAGTGCAACTAATAACTACTTAATTATCAAAAGGACATTTCAATCCTGTTTCAGAGGAAAGAGATTTAGAAGAAACTGACAGAAATAGGAGGAAGAAAAATAAAGGGTAATAGCTTAATCTGTTTATTTTCTTCTCTGTAACATGCTAGCTATACACTTTTCCATCCTGATGTGTATATGAGGAAGCTACATACAGGCATAGCAAAACTAATATTAAAGCATATCCTCATACATAAGCTTGGACTAGCATCTCCAAAAACAGTGCAAGAATCTGCCACACCTCTTAAGCTAAAGGCAAAAGGAGAGCTCCCTGAGCTTCCAAATTTGACAATTAAATTAAGCAGAAACCTCTGCTTGCCCCCCATAGTACAGAGCTATCTGCATATGAAAGGATTTTTACCTTACCATTAATCAACTTCATGAAAGTATTCTTACTTTAGCAGCTGAATTACAGGGCATAGTAAATGGTAGTACAACATTCTAACAAATAGTTTTGCAGTTTTAGACATCACTATATATTCTTTAATAGGGCAGCATGAATATTCATGTTTTGACATATTTGATCTCCTGCACTGGCATATTTAAAAGCAGGACAGAAATAAAAATCTTGTATTGCCTATTCATCAAAGGTAACACTATCCAGAAATCATTTTCAAGCACTCAATTAAATCAGCATTAAGAAAATAGAGATAACTTTTCAAGAACAAAAGTCTCATTAATGACTCCCTGTCACAAACACGTTACTATTTTCCAGTTAATGTCCAGCCTACCAAGATTTCATTGAAGAGAACAATCTAGGAAGCAAAGGATGCATATGTTGGCCACAGACTTCTCCTAAATACACTTACCTCATAGGCAGCCCCAAGATCCTGAAATTTTTCCTGTGCACGTGGATCATCAGGGTTTCGGTCTGGATGAAGTTGAAGGGCTAGTTTTCGGTAGGCCTTTTTAATATCTTTGACAGATGCACTACGAGGTACCCCCAAAATCTTATAGAAATCTCTCCTGAAAAGCAATGAAGATTGTTGCCTCTTATGATCCTCAAGTTAAAACATAGGGGAGAAAGACATGTTATGCTCTTCTTTGCCATAAGCTGATAATCACAAGAATTGCAATGTATAGTGAAAGTTCTACAAGCTTTGCATTCTAAGGATGGCAGCCATACGGTTCTTGCAAAGCACCACAACTCCCAAAGCGGGATGTCAGGTATACTTTGAAAGCATAACTTTAGTGACCCTGATATATAACCTGTGATTTTAAGGCTGTATTCTTAAATATATTTACTAGCCAGTTATCATGTTTAGGATTACATAGCAAATACTATGGAATTATGTAGATGGCAATCAAAAGTAAAAATGCCCTCAAGTCAAATTTCTTGTGACTTCATGGAAACATTCATGCATTTTAGCTTCTGGCCCTGGAATTTCCTGGTGGTTGCCCACTGAGGTATTACCCAGATCCAACTTTGTTTGGTTCCAAATCCAGACTACATTAGTCAAGTTATGAGGACCTGATGATCCTGGAAATTATTGTCATGTCTCCATTTTCTTTTTAAGGTGGTCAAACAGCAGTTGCAGAGCACTGTGGAGGAAGCTGATTATCAGTTGGGTTTCAGGCCAAGATTTAGTATGGAGATGGCACTGGCTGGACTTGTTGATGACCTGTGGTGGAGCTGGGATAGGCATGGCATCTATTCTTATACTCTCTGATCTGTCACCAGCTTTCAATATCATCAACCACTTATGGACCAGTTGTGGGCTTTGGGTATGAGAAGCACTGTTTTAGAGTGATTCTCCTCCTTTATCTGTGGTCAATATCAATCGTGTTTGATGAGGGGGGAAAGATCATGCCCTCAGCCCCTGATTTGTGGGGTGGCTCAGGGCTTGATGCTCTCTCCTTCCCCATTTAACATCCACACGCAAATACTGGTGGTGGTCATCTCTCAGTTTAGGGTCTTCTTTTTAGTAATGTTTTAAATTAAGATTTTATGTATTTATATATTTTATGTTTTTAATGTTTGTTGTGAATCGCCCAGAGTTCCCCCATTGGGGGGAGATGGGTGGTTGAAAAATTTAATTAATTAATTAATTAAATAAATATGCAGATGTTACTCAGTTGTACACCTTGACTCCAAGCCAGCCAAGTAATGTTGTCAATGTCTTGTGCCAGTACCTGGAGCTGTATCTGGCAGTATCTGGATGGATGGAACAGACTCAGGCTCAATCCTGCCAAGACCAAGTGGCTGTGGATCTTTATTCCACTCCCACCCCACCAGATCTGGAGACTTTCCATCTTTAATCTTGGATGGGACTGCACTCCCCCATTCATGACTGGAGTATAGTCTGGGGATGTTTACGACTAGCAGCTCCTGCTTAAAGAGCAGGTTGCAGCTATGGCCAAGAGGGTCTTTGCACAGCTTCATCTGATGTGTCAGTTGTGCTCATTCCTGGATCTAAAGACCCTTCAGACAATCACTTATGCCCCAGTCACCTCACAATTGGATTACTGCAATGTGCTCTACCCGGGGCTGCCTTTGAAGAGCAGTTAGAAGCTACAGCTGGTCCAGAATGCAACAGCACAGGCAGCATTCAATGTGCCTCGGTATGTCCATGACATCTGTGAGCTGCACTGGTTGCTGGCAAATGTCTGGTTCTATCTATAAAACCCTTCATGGCATAGGGCCAGGTTATTTGAGGACCACCTATTTCCAATGATTTCTGCCTGTCAGGTAAGATTGGGCAAAGTTAGTGTGCTCCAGGTCCCTTCAATCAAACAATGCCATCTATCAAAACTTAGGAAATATGTCCTCTCTGCTGCAGCGCCTGTCCTCTGGACTGATATCCCCCAGAGATCTGTGCAGCTCCCACCCTAATAACGTCCTGGAAGTCTTTAAAAACACAACTGTTCTCCCACCCCATGGGATAGGGTGTTTGTGAATCGTGTTGGTGGAGGGTTTTCTGGGGGAGAGATAGGTATATGGGATATGGTTGTCCAGACATTTCAGATCCTTTCTCTATTGTTTTTCTGTTTTTAAACTGTAAGCCACCCAGAGCTGTTTTGGAATTGGATGCCCTCCAAATCTAATTGACAAAGAAACAAACTGTAATCCTAACACATCTAGTAAGCCCTAGCCTGGGTAGGCCTGGCATAAGAGAAAATTCCACCCTTTATTTTTTCTTATATAGATACAGCATTTAAGCTGCATATGCCCTTGAATTCATTGGCAGAAACAGGAATAAAACTTTAAGTATATATAATTGCACTCAACGTGCTGAGGGGAAGGAATATCCTGCCTTTCAATAAAATTTTCAGAGGCTTACAATTTTTTTAAAAATAAAATACTTAAAAAAAAACAAAATGTAGTAAAAATAATAAAATTAAAATTATTTAAAAGCAACTATAATCAGTTATTTAAGCACTTAAATCATACGTCTGTTGCTATAAAATTACATCAAAGTAGGTGACAGGCAAGCTTCCCTGAGGAAACCTTTCCTAATTGGAATACTACTGAGAAAGTCAATAGCCAAGGATGGTAGCAGATTCAAATAACTGATTTCAGTATACGGACAGGTAAAAGTGGAGACAAGGCACAGAGATTCCAGCCACTGAAAAGAAGCAACAGTCCTAAAGAGAGCTTCATGAGTGAGCGGGACCTGAACCCGGGTACCTATAATCCTAACACCTCATTTTCACTAGACTCACCTGTCCCCGCCCCCGCATTTTACAACGAAGGACACATCCTTCATCTACCTAACTACGAAGGCACAGGAAATCGAACCTTTTCCTGGCCGCCCACGAAAGGAGAGGAAAAAGGAAATGGCGATAACCACCAAGACTCTCTGGAGGAAGAAACTGCGAGGAAGCAGCGAAACAGGGAGCCGTCCGCACGCGTGGGAAGAGGAAGACAAGAAACTCCCATTGTGCGGAGACTGGACAGAGAAGGCAGAGCGCAACAGGTCCAGCGGGCCTTTCAGAACAGCGAGTGGGAAAAAAGGCGGGGGGGGGGCTCCACCCTACCGCGGGGCCACCCGTAAATCTTGGCGCGGAAATGGGCTTTCCTTTCGGCCGCTTTTACCTCCCTGCACTCACCCAGCGATGGTGTCCCCAAGCAGGCACAGCAGCAGTAGAAGGAGGCCACCGAGAGAGCGGGGGGACATGGCGGGGGTCTAGTCGAACAAGCTCCGAGCCCCTACCTTCCTCACGCGCCGGTAACCATAGGCACAAAAGAGAACCCCAGTGCAGCTAAGTGGCCAATCAGAGCCCAGCACAGCAGGTTCCTCGTCGTTCGCCGCTGGCCAATCACAATTGCACACTTCACCCGCGACCCGGTTAGATGTGGCCAATCAAACCTTGTAACGTCAACCAAATAGGACGCCGAAGAGAACGCGATGGGCTCGGTCGTGGCAAGAGGCACTTTGATGACGTCACGCGCAGGCACGTTTTAAAGAGGAGTTTGTTCCGCCCCTTTACTTCCGTAGAGGTTAAAGCAGTTTAAGTCTGAGTTTCGTCTTTGGTTCCTAATGCTGAGTTCGTAGCAAACAGTTTTTTTTTTTTGCCTGTCACTTATCAAAATCATAGAACTCAATTTTGTTTTTTAAAAAATAACGCAGTTTCATGAACGGTAATTCCGACGGTGCATAAAATCTGACAGGGTTCTCTGAAGATCAGAATTATTTGGCACCTTAAATAGTAGCACATTTTGCTACAAGCTGGCTGGGACTAGGGAATATAATTTAGGAAACATAAAATACTCTCCTCGGAAAATATACAAGAATAATATTTGCCTCAGCAGGTGGCAGCACCTCTCTGACTTTCTCTGGGGCTGGAAATTAACCTGGTTGATCTGGCTATTAGTGGAGAAATAACACGTCTGTAGACGTGGAGCTATCTGCCTCAGCTGCAAATTTCTGGATGACAACTAGATGGCAGCAGAAAGTTTTTTCGCTGAGATCGTAGCTGAGTCTGAATGTTTATACCCTGTGTAGACTAAAGTGGGAAGTCAAAAAATGTCCCGGAAGACGACACTGACAAATCACTTCGTATTTAGAAGGAGCGACTTTTAATAAAATGTATATATGAAAGAATAAAAAGTGAAGTCAAACTATTATGAAATACTTAAATACGATATGTGATCATTAAATGTAAAACTATAAAACAGGTAGCTGTTCACAACAGCACTAATAACTAATGATACAGCGCGCTCGATTAATTAGGAAATGCGGATGGAGTCAACCTTCCTGATCCGCCTTGTCTAGAGAGGTCGCTGTTGCGAACTCTTAGTCTCTTCAACTGTCATTCCTATTCTTGCCGAAACAGTAGAGATGTGGGGATGGCGATTGGTGGCTAGTCCAGTCGTTCTACAACAACAGCACGTCTTTTAAAGCCCTCTCTGAGGAGCGTATTTATTGGCGGCAGGTGACTGAGTCAGACGGTGTGCGCAGGCGCGGAAGGAGGAGGCCGTGGGCGTTGGGAAGCGACTTCGCGGCTGGCTGCGGAGGAGCGCTGGCGAGCGGAGGCGGGTGAGTGCTGCTTTCTCCGCCTGAAGGGGCGATGCCGATCTTCTTTTTCATCACCTCATCTCTCCCGCTTCGTAGCGGACGCTGTGTGCGCTTGCTTAATAACGTATCAGAAGTGCAGCTTCTCCGTCGCTTCTCTTCTTTTTCTTGCAAAAAGCCTCCCCACCGACGCTCTTTCATACTATCCTAACACTTCTTTTCACATGGCTTCTAAGCAGATGCGGAAATAAATGCTGCCGGCCATATATCTCGTGCCCTACTGTCCTTCGTTGCATATCGGATTAATTTTTGCTATTCGTATCCTAAAAGGGAATGAGAGAATAAATAAGTTACAAGCATGTCTCCCCATATAACGGAACCCACAGGAGGCCAAATATGGTTCTCAAGGACTTCAGGGTTAATTTACCTCCTTGCCTCCATCATGATTCTCATTCTAAAGACCCCGTATCCTTTGTGCACATCTACCGCTTTCTCCTGAACCAAGAAACAAAGAATGCATTAATTCTGCCTCCGTACACTTAATTTTAACAGCAGTTAGCTTACTGGCCATGTGAATATATAAATACGTGTGGGCTATGTACAGATAAAATAATACAAATGTAATCAAATTTTACCAAACACAAATTTTAATAAGTAGTTTAAAGATTCAGCATAGAATTGAAATGGAGGGAATAAATTTATTTTTGTGTGCCCATAAAAGAGAACAACAATAATACAAAGCAAATTTGAAGGTAGTTAAAAGGGAGCATACCTTCTGTCACCACCAGCCTTTACAGGAGCTATCAAATTGGGGACTGAGACCATTCACAATGCTATGGAAAGTGCAAGTAGAACAAACTTGTAACAGAAGGCAACCTGCAGCAAGTAGCAGAATCAGGCTGGAGGGACTAGGCTTTTGAGTAACAAAATGGTGCAGTACAAAGCCTCAATAAATGATTGCATCAATGGCTGATGCAATTGAGAATGTCTATAATGTCTAATAAAAAAGACATTTAATTTTCTTATTGTTAATTTGTAAGACCAAAAAAACAAACAAACAAAACTAGAACAAAAAAGTTAATAAAATTCAGAAGGAAAATAACCAACAACCCCAAGCAGTGTACAGTATTTGAAATACAGACACGCACGCACACACAAATCTTGAGAAAAAAACATTTCAAATACGTACATTTAATTTTTCTTTCCAAAATGACGTGTACAGAAAAATATTATATTGTTACTAGTATAACTAATGTTGACTAGATTAGACTGAATTCATTCTTCACTGTAGAGTTTTTAGAGCTGTTCGTTGAGCTGTTAGTATTTTTTTAAAGACAGTTTCCCACACTTTTAAATACCACTGATGTAGTTTACTTTCCAGGGTTTTACAGTCATGAATCTAGCACTTAACAATTAAATCTGAGTAAATTTCTTGGGCTAGACCAGTTTATATACATTAGGAAATATAGGCAGTAAATCTACTATAGGATTCATTACAAAATATTATTGGTGATTTTCCCAATTTCTTCAAAAACATTTGACCCAACTGCCTGGACTCTGATTATCTGGGCACTGACAGCAAAGATAATATGTATCCATTTCTTTATGCCCTAGACCAGCACTGTAGAAGAGCTGCAATGTCTATAGTATTACTCTGGCAGAATGTAATATGATGCCTTGATTCTTTAAAGAGGCTATTCTTGATTTACTGATAATGATTCAAAAAGAGTTCTATGCTATAGTGATTTCCAATGAAACTGATTATTTTCTCTTCTCAAATAACTTTTTCAAAGTTTTCAGAAGAACATTTTTTGTTTAACATCAATGTTTATATAACATGATGAAATCTCTTTACTAATATATGAAATATAAATTCACCATTCTTCCATTATTGTTGAAGTTCTTAACTGATACAATCTATATGTTTCATAAATGAGTGACTGAACTTGATTGATCTGACATCAGGTACTTGTGTCCATTCCTTTTGTAAAATAAATTCAGAAATCACAGGATTGCAATCTACAATTAAATATCTAATTATTTTATCCCATGCTTAACTTTTGAGTGATCAAGGAATAGGAGAAGAGAGACTGTTCAGGAGTCAAACATTATATACATTCTCTTCAGACTTCTGATGATTTTTGAATATGGATTTGAAACAGCTATTTCTTACTTTCAAAAGGAAATGGTATTTCTTTAACTAAAAAATGTATTGCTTACTCAGTTTGTATCCACTGAACATTCTTTGACTTTTTACTGGAAAATTATATTTCTAATAATACAAAGTAATTGTCTTAATGGGAAAATATCAAAGTAATGTTCAAAATTTGTTATGCATAGACACCTATCATTCTTCTTTACATAATATGTAGCTTTTCTGGTGCTTTTTGGAATTATGTGTAAATAAAAAAATAGCTATATATGAAACCCCATGATAGTTGAATTAAGCACATTTGAAGTAACAACAGGATATTTAATAAATAAGCTATTTTAATGGCTTTCAGCAGCTTCTATAAGAAATTGCGATGAAGCCACAATGATAAGACTCATGGATCATCATACAATGTCATCATTTCGTCCCTTTGACCCCCCTGCAGATGCCCATGACTGCTACTGTACTATTAAACCATGATAATGAACGTATTACCAAGTCTTACATTTTGTTTAGATTTTGCACATAAGATTTTAATTTTTAAAAATTTATGACATCCTATGCAGTGATGACTCCTAGGAATCTATATCCACCTGTATTAATATGAGCCACTAACTTTTTGTTGATACTAATTGAAATTTATTTAATTCAAACTGCAGTTGAGATATGTCTTTATTTAGCATCTTTAGAAATACTAAGATGATGTCTACAAACATTTTAATTACTTGATATTCTATTTTTACATTAAGATTTTGTATATTCTTGTTTTTGTTATTATTCTTGGCTTATCCTTCAAAGATGAGATCAAGCAAAGTGGGAGACAAAAGTCTTAAAAACTAAAGTATCAGTGATGCCCTTTTGAAGCTCTTAACAAGCAATAAAAGAATTATTTGTAAGGATAGACTAAAAATGAGTTACAATACAGTGTTACTTTACTTAGTGGCAGTTTACAAGAGATGCAACATATTCAAACTAACAATCAGAGTATTTAAAATGAGGCTTGAAACTTCAGAAAAAAATAAAAATGAGTAAGATTATGTTTCCCAAATTTCAGAAATCAGAATAAGGCCATGTTTATTACTGTAACAGTTTGTTTTTACCATTGAATGGAGTTGAAATGTGCTTTAGTTTTATTTTTTAAATGGAGATATTTATGAGAATGCAAACTCTTGGATGATTGATGGATTGATTCAGATTTGGCTCCCAAATGTTCTTTTCTACAGTCCCAGATTCAGACCGCTTGCTGCAACTTTCTAGAAATAATTCTTCAGGGTCATTACTGGAGAAATTGCTAGGATGAATATGATTCTAGCAAGGAAAGTAAAGAGATCACTGTATTTAATGAATAAATTATACAAGGGACACTTGAGGAGTGTTTTCTTCATTTGCTTCTTCCTCTGAATGAACTGCTGAGGTGAATAAGTAAAAAAGACTGTTCAAACTCTTTCATTGTTTTTATCAGAGAGAAAGAATTAATAAGCCAGAGCTGCTTGGCTCTAAGCTCTGGCTCAATTCAAAATACAGCTGCCGTTCAAAATTACTTATGAACAAGGGCCATCCAGGATCCACTATCTGGCAAGTCCCATTAAACATATGTAGAAGTCAGATGTCCAATTATTCATTTTCTTTCCACGTAGAATAGGACTGAGTAATTTGCAATCCATGGGCTGCCCATTGCCCTTATGCCCCCAGAATCTCATGATTGTGCTGCTAAAATTTGGCAACAAATTTGGCAACAGCTTTCCATAGTGATATTAAATAAAAAAGCATCACCTCCAATAGGTTTTACACATTTAATGCTTCCTCCAGTGCACACATCCAAAAGGGGAAATTGGGATGAACATTCTCATATTTTCCATCCTCCAGTGAATACTCATGTTAGCACCATGCTTCCTTCCCACCATTTTTTTTAAAAATGCAGTCCTGGATTGCAAACGTTTTGCTTGAAACTATATGTATATATTTTGGTAATAGATATTTAAATAGGATATAATCAGGAGAATATTTAAATTTGAGATATAAGATATAAATATTTAAGTATGAGGTAATCAGGAGAAATTAGTATGGGAAAATAGCCCACTCATTTTCATTTATGACTGAATTGGACACAGGCCTGGAAACAGCATTTTGTGGTATTTATGTTTTTTCAAATTCAGATGTATAAACTCTGCACCTTCCAAAATGGAGCAATCTTCAGTCAGTTTGTGGGTGAAGATGGAACCTTTCATAGTGGGAGCATTGCAAATCCCCCCTCCTTCCAAGTTTAGCATGCATTACCTTCGGAAAATGTCAACCTATGTCAGGATGCGCTCTGGTCAAGACTATTATCCATACCTTACCTGGTCTATGTGGCGACACATTGCTTGTGGAAAACTACAGTTAGAGAGAGACCTGGCTTGGCTATATTTTGAATTGTTTGACAGTCTTGTTGAACGGACTTCAGAGGAGCGACTTGAATGGGCAGAAGTGATATCTAGCTGCACAACTGAGGAAGAGACAGAGAAGCAAAGGAATCGGGTATGCAATAATCATTTTTTCAATTTATTTTTATGGAATATGAATTGTTACTGTTCATAATAGTAGTTTTGGCTCTGATGTCTTATGCAGTCATTGTCCAAAAATGGTTTATTTCTTTCTGGTGTACACTGCAGCATAGAAGACTGATATAGATGGACCAGACTTTGTTTTGTTTTTCGAATTCCTTAAGATATTTGAAATTTAAGCAATGGTCTATCTGTCTATTCCATATAAGTACAATAATTTTCTGAATGAAAAACGGTGTTACTAAATATTCTATTTGAATTTAAACTCTTTTTGGATCTTTCTTTAGTTATCTGTGGATACTCTTCAGTTCCTGCTGTTCCTTTATATTCAGCAATTAAACAAGGTTTCCTTGAGGACATCCCTTCTTGGAGACGAGTGGCCAAATCCTAGGTCTAAATCTTACAGTGGGACAAAAGAATCTGCCAATCAGATTAAGGTATTGTTTGAACTGCTGTCCTCCAAGAATTTCTCCTTGTGGAAGGAGTCTCTATGCTTTTGTTTGAAGATAATTTAGGAGTAACTTATAAAATTATAATGTGCTTCTGAAATTCTTTCATACATTGCATACTGAAATAATTAAACAAAATATTTGTTTTATAAAAAAGTGGCATTATATATAGTATGAACACTTATAAAATAATATTTGATATCCAGGTATACATTCAAGCAAATACTAACAAAATAATGATCCAATTAAATTGATTCAGCAAACTGTATCACTCTACAATACTGCTACCAAGTATGTGTTATTTAATTAATGCTGAGAGTTTTATCAAAGTCAATCTTTTCCTATGTAGTGCCCATAGTATATGTTGAATTTTCAACTCCCATTATCCCCAGTTAGTATGGACCATGCTATAATAATCAGTGCTAAATCTATAGATCTTTCCTCTTTTTCAGTGGTGAAAAAATGGAATATTTATTGTAAATTGATGGACTTTTATCAAAGCACCTTACCACACCTCTTAATACTTCTTAATATATTTTCCTTTGAATCTTTTACATGCATACAAAGCATGATTGGATCTTAAGAATTGCTAGCTTTTTGGTTTCTTTTTTAAATAAACAGTAGGAAGAAGCATGTACCACTCTGACCCTGGTCATAAGAATGTAAGGAAATTGAAGAGCTGCTCTCTGCTGCTTTTTATATTAGATGCCTATTGCAGTTCCTAGCAAATGAACAGGAAAAGAATGGGAAAAAAAATCTGCACATTATTTACTTCTACTTATATTATACTTTATATTTATTTATTACATTTATATCCTGCCTTTTCTTAAAACTTAAAGTGGCATACGTAATGCTCCATCTTTCCATTTTTCTCCCAACAACAACCCTGTGATGTGAGAGAGAATGAATGGCTCAGAGTCACCCAGTGAGCTTCTGTGGATGAGAACCTTGTCTCCTTGATGTCAGTCCAAAATCGTAATTGCTTATACCTAGAGAATAGGTGTGTGAATGTGGTTTTGTGGATTGATTCTTGTTTCTAATATTTTTTTTTTTGATGTTTGGTTATAAGAATTGGAATGACAGCTACCACCATGACTTCGTTGAAAATCATCTCCAGGATCTTCTGGAATTGTTACTGGACCCAGATCAGCTCAGTGCCTCCTCTCATTCTATGCACAATAGCCTGGTATCACCTGAGGCTGTTCGAGCTCTTAGTTTTCTTATTGAAGGAAGTGTGAATCAGAATAGGACTGTCCACCGTCTTCATGAACTTGCACTTTGGCAGCCATTGCATGCCAAGAGTGGCTTCTCAAAACTTTCCAAAGCCTTTTCCTTTACCAAGTTCGAATCGTGGCTGAGGGCTTGTCTGACTGGGAACCCATTTGGGACAACAGCCTGCCTCGCATCTGGAAGAAAGCTTGCATGGGCACAGCAAGGTACAATTATTTCTGATCATAGACTTCCTACTGTACTTGATAGGATGTCTCCAGCATGACTACCCAGATTTAATCATTACCAAGGGATATTTTAGTTAAAGTTTACAATCCAAAGTTATTCAAATATTTATTTAACATTAAACTTCAAGTGCTTAAAAATGTATGTTATGAAGAGGTATAGTTAAGATGCCAATTAAAATGTACATAGGAGTGTGTGGAGCATTTCCATCTAGGAATCACATAAACTCATTTTTGGTAAAGACTTTTGTAGATTCCACGGTGTTAAATCATATGAATCAAAGAGTGAGCACGAGTCTTCTACGTCCATATTTCACTCTTTGTTCATCATGGCTTCATTAATTCATATCAAATACTAAATGCTCCTATTTCTTTGAATTGTTAATCCTTTTTAGGCTGTATCATTAGATGACTATTCTGACAATACAATACCAGTTTTTTCAGTTGTCTTTTTTGGACGCTGTCCTAATTAGGATTCGTAACAGTTATTTTAACAGCAATGTGACATAATAAATGGGAAATGTTTTAAAATTCACAAAGTTAAACAGGGTCTGGAATAAACAATTATTAGTTTCTTATGCATATTTGTCTGAATTGAGAATGGATATTTATATGAAGTCCTAATCTCATGTAATGTGCACTTTGACTACCAGTCTGTATTTCCATCATGCCATTAAGAGGGAAGGTATAGTTTAAGGATGCATAGAAGATGGGTAAATGCTTCTTTGGACATCTTAGGGATATTTAGGGCCTTTGATCTGATAATAAATTGGTGAGTTTATGGCTTAACTTCATAATAAAAATCCTTACTGCTCGGGCTATGTTACCTACCAGAAAGAAATGTAATGTTTTTGTTTAATTTAAATATTTAGAAGCCATGCCTTTGTTGTAAAGAGGATTTCAGAGTACTGTACATAAATATCAACCATACAATATAAAATCTAACAATTTGTATAAGAAAATTGAGTGATGTTGAATGTTGAGTGTGTTCAAATTATTTCCATTAGCTTTACTAGAATATATGTTTGAATAGTTCTTCCTGAAAGTTTCTTTGTTTGTTGGGAAATAAGATACAGTTAGATGGTAGGTTTTGGCTTCAGTAGAACTGTTTCTTAAAAATAATATTTTAATGATTTTTCCAGTTGAAGGAACAACAAAACGAGCTAAAATAGCCTGTAATACTCATATAGTCCCTTCAGTACACCGTATGATTGTGATGAGCCAGGTTTATAAACAAACACTAGCAAAGAGCTCTGTTACCCTAGAAGATACTCATGTGAAGATTCATCGTTGCTGTGAATCATTTATCTATTTACTATCTCCATTGAGGTAAGTTATTTTTCAGAGGTCAACCTTTGCAATCTAATATAAAAGATAATATGGATGATTGTATTTTGTCATCTTCCATGTTCTATATTTTTATTGGCTGTTTTTCCTCTCTTTCAGGTCTGTAACAATAGAAAAGTGTAGGAATAGCACCTTTGTCCTAGGTCCAGTACAAACAGTAGTACATCTCCATAGTTGTGACAATGTCAGACTTGTTGCTGTTTGCCATCGCCTGTCTCTGTCATCTACGACCGGCTGCACTTTGCATGTTCTCACTCCAACTAGACCTCTCATATTATTGGGTAACCAAGCAATAACCTTTGCTCCCTTCCATACCCATTATCCAATGCTCGAGGATCACATGGGCAGAACTGGCCTAGCTACTGTGCCTAACAATTGGGATAATCCAATGTTAGTATGTAAAGAAAACTGTGATAAAGGTGTATTCAGACTTCTCCCACCCTCAGAATTTTATCCCTTTGTTGTTCCATTTGAAATGGAGGGAGACACAACAGAAATACCAGGTGGTCTGCCACCTGCATACCAAAAAGCACTGAGTCAACGAGAACAGAGGATACGAATCTGGCAGAAAACGGTGAAGGAAGCAGGGCTGACGAAGTAAGTAACAGTTAATTTTCCAGGAAGGAAGAACCAGGTGTTGTAATGGCTTTAGAACAAAATGAACAAATATTAATACAAATCAATAATTTAAACAATTTAGTGATAAAAACTAAAATTAGAAATTAGAAATTAACAAATAAAATATAAAACACACCATAAATGGGGATGGACAATCTTTGCAGTCAAGGCACTTTTTAATTTTTTAAAAAAATTCAGCTTCTGAATGCCTCGAGGTGCAGGCAGTCACATGGCGATATCTCCTGAACGGAGAGGAGCCACCACATATCAGACACACAGTGCATTTTTTTGTTCTTGTCCTTGCTATCTATATACTACTAAAACTCTCATTGTGTTTATCTGTTTGTCTGTTTGTATCCTCAAGTTAGCCCAAACGGTGCAGCATACTGCAAAAGTTTTTGAATCAAGCTACCTGTAATGATCTGCCAACTGCTACTCCCAAGTCCAGTAACTTCTCTTGCAACCAATATTAATTCAAAAGAAAGTTCATTTATTGAGAACAAGTGTACAGTTCCAAAGCATTGCTAAGACTAAGCCTGTGTGCGCCAAAAGTTGTTTTTCTACTTTTTCCCTCCTTCACCCCCCTTGCCTCCTTAGTTTCCTGATTCTCCTGCTGGTATGGCCTTGAGCATTCCAGCGCCTGTGATAAGGAGCCATCTGCCTCTAACTGTGTTTCATCCATTTTTCCCGCCATTCCCCCCCACCTTTTACAATGGCAGAACCGCAGCATGTAAAAAGCAAATACCAACTAGCCAACACTAAAATCTACTATTAAATCTTGCGAGGATTCTGACACTACCTAAAATCTGCTAACTTAAAGAATGCATAAAAAATCCAGGACCCATTAATCCTGTGGAATTGAAATTTCCCCGATGTTCACTTTTATTTGCAAAGTTGTGGCCGTTGCAGTGTCCCTGCGGTCATGTGATCGTGATTTCTGACTCCCTGCCAGCTTCCCACAAGCAATGGGGAAGCCAGCAGGAAGTCGGAAGTCATTCCTGCTCCCACTGCTTTTTTGCCTGCCTGTGGTCATTCTATTTATCTGTTTAATAAGTAAATACTGACTTATTATTGAAGTTTGTTTGCCACTACAATTATTTTTTGAATATGAGTTACCTATTTTGGCAGTCAACACTCAGGTAATATACCAATGGAAAAAATCTTGTAGTAATTTTCCCTTGAATATAATATTTGCAATTTAATCCGGTCTCGAGTGTTCCACCTTTTTCTTGTAGAATGTAATATTCATTTCTCTTACATTACAATAACCTTAAAAAAATATTTAATAATGTACCTATAACTAAACAGGAATACTTTGTTTCTTTAAAGTTTTTTTTTTGTTACTTAGCCTTACTTCATTTAGAACTTCTTCCTCAAAGGGTAGGGGTGCTGTTAAGGTGTATAAAAAGGGTAGAAACTTTTCTATTGTTTTTCCTGTTCTTAATGGAATGTCTTTTACTTATTTGCTAGATTTATATTCCATGGACTAGAACCTGAGTCTCCTGATTCATAGTCCAACTTTGTAACCATTACAGCACAATAGCTTGCTGAAGCATTTTATGAAACATTCTGTTGATTTTAAGTTTTTATATAGATTTAAATGATTTTGCCTTATTTTAATATTATAAAAATCTCAACCAGACCATACAATAAATTAAAACCTCTAATAATGATAAAAACTTTTGGACAGTGTGTATGTTTTGCTGAAGATTTAGCAGATACGAATATTTACAGAAATGTGTACACTACAGAGCTAATCTTTTACTGGGTTTCAGGAATCAGAGGAAGACGTTCCAGATGTTAGTGGAAAACAAATTCTATGAATGGCTAGTCCACACAGGCAGTCGTCAACAGCTTGATAGCTTGGTACTTCCTGCTGCAGGATCTAAACAGGCAGCAGGATAGGAGAACTCTTGAAGCAACCAAGTGGTTAGGTGAGTTCAAAGGTCACATTTATGCTGTAGATGTAAAAACACTCTATTGTAATTTAATACAGTATGAACATTATTGTTCTGTAAATACACACACACACACACACACACGCACACAAATAAATAAATAATGGTCGCTGGCCAGAATTGCAGACAAAAACACATTAAAAATAACAATAAAGTAAAAACAAAACTAAATAAAATATTACAATTGGTGGTGGGTTTGTCAGTGGATAGTCAAAGTCTGCCTAATTTTACAGGCACTATAATGAAATTTAGCTACATTCAAGGAGACTGAATCATACTGATCTGATAACAGCTGTACAAAAAAGATCAGAATTTCCTGGGTGTTTTACCAGGTAAGCAGTTATAAGTCCTTATAGAGGGTACAGCATAGCAGGGCATGAGCTAGTTTTGTCAAATTGTACTCTAAGGTCTAAAGCTAATCTGATCTCAGGCTATGGTGATATAGGTTAGGAATGTGCTTCTAGAAGTATAGTTATATTTGACATTGTAGGATATGTGTAATCAATGTAATCTCTAATTGGTAGAATTAAAAAAAAAACTACCAATTAAAGATTGAATTGATTATAAATATCTTAGTTATCTCTTCTTAGGATTTTTTTTAAAATCCTGACTTCCTTTTTCTTATCATAAATAAAATGTGTGATATTATTTTCATCACATTAAATATAACAGGCATTCTCTATTTTTTCTTAAATATGGATATCTCAGAAGAAAAACAAATTATGGTCTTCGCGTCCATAATCCCCCCAATTTTTTCATAAATGTTCTAGTTACAGTAATAAAGTTACAGGCATCGTGTTCTTATAGTTGTTTTATTAATTAATTTTACCGGTTCCTATTTATGCTATATAACTATGCCTCAAACAACTTTAACTTTTTTCTGTCAAACCGTTTCCTTTTCAAAACTGTTATCACTTAGCAAAGTCTTACTTAAGCAATTTCTGTACCTCATCTGCTATACTTTCTGCTTCTGGTTTATTGACTATCCTAGTATCATTCTTTTATCATTATGTATAATCCATTGTAACCATGATGACCAAGGGCTTTGTCTCTTCGGTATTCTGTACAGTGCTAACATTCAGTTACTGCTTAATATATGTAAGATTACTGTTTAGAAATGAATGGCAAACTAAGCTGGGCACTTTACTCAGTAATTATATTATTATTATGTGTTATGTGTTTATGATTGAAACTATCAAATGAACTGCTACTACTGTGTGATTGCAATGTGATGAGACTGTTGATTCAACAACTAAATCTCTGTTTTGTTACAGTTCTGGAGATGCACTGTGCCAAGTGAAAAGTGTGTTCCTCACAATAAACTGGGGCCAAGCTGATTAAAAGCTCTTACAACTTTCCTAATGAATTTAGAAACATGGATTTGCTTAGTGGCGTTATCAAGAAGGAAATGGACTTTACTGCATATTTCACAGTGTGTGGTATCATCACTTGCTCTGGATCTTTATAGGAAACGAGTCAGGATCTTGCTATTAACACTTTAGAGCAAAATTTAGGCTCCTAGCATGCTTAAATGTGCAGGAAAAGGAGTTGCTTTCTTGATGTAAAGATAGTGGTGTTCTGGCTGCTGGGTGAATTATTTCTCTGTTATTAATTAAACATTGTTTATATTAATGTTTCTAGTTATGTTTTTATATCAGTTGTTTAGCACTTCATCTATGAAATTTAATTAAATTGACACAATGATATTTTGTGTCTTGTTTCCTTTTTTCAGATTTGATGACATAATAACACTTATTACCATCCATATACTTTGGGAAAAGGTTCTTGGAGACCATGGATTGAATTCAGACTTAAAGGAGACCCATTGAACTGTACAGATTTAAGTTAGTCATTACAAACCAGTCAGAACTAAGTTGATTTCAGTAGTCAACTCTTAATATGACTAAGTTGTTTCTTCCTCTTTGAAAGAAATAGGCAGATCTAGGGATAATTTTTTCTTCATTTTTTGCAACCCTAGAATCTCAGATCAGCCACTGAAGCTGGCAGATGGGAGTTTCAAGGCAGAAAAAAAGGAGTACTTCTATGGGGGAGGGTCTGATTTTTGAAAAAAATTGTGTATAAATTGTTCTGAGAGACAACTAGATGCCTCTTCAGTGTTCACAAGCAGAAAAAGGAAACATACCCTTCTCCCCCTGTTGTTCTCCTGAAACTCCCCCCTGCAGCATTATGGTCTCAACCCACAGGTAATACTGAATCTTCAAGACTTCTATACCTTGATAGACTTATGTGCAATGCATTTATCTAACCTCTTTTTAAAGTCATTGTCCATCTCTATGACTTATGGCAATGAATTCCGAAAGTTAATTATGCATCACATAGGAAATGTTTTCTTTTGCTTGTTCTAAATCTCCTTCCAATCACCTGTATTGGATGGCTTGTACTCCTAGTGTATTAGAGTGGGAAGAATCTGCTTTCTTCATATGCTATGCATGATTTAATATTTACATGATTTTATATGTTTCCCCTTAGTTGTCTTCTTTCCAAGAGTGCTAAACATTCCAGCCTTTTCTTGTAAGAAAATAAACAAGGTTGCCCTTTACTGGACTTTTCCAGTTTTGTTACATCCTTTTTCAAATGTAAGACCAGAACAGTATATTGCAGAAGTTGATGTACAGTAAATACACATGATAGCATTTTTATTTTCTGTCCCTTTTGTAATGATCTTAGTATGGAATTTTCTTTCTTACAATTACGTATGCTGGCAATACACAGTATGCAACTCAGAGGTGATGGAATGTGGGCACCAGTATGTTGATTTGCAAGTTAATCTCTAGGTTAAGGACCCTAGCTTGCATTGAATGGTGTGAACACGCTCAGGTAAAACTTGGTTTTTGTTGTTTTATGGCTTACTCCTACCTTTGCCTAGTGAGTAGAGAGAAAGAAAGATGAGCCATATCCACTGTCCCCATGCCTTCTTGGACTATCCTGGATCTTGTTGAACATTTCTAGAACATGGCCCACCTATTGTCCTTGGTCAGACCCCATAAGCAGTATCCTTAGACACTCATACTGAAATCCTTGCTTATACAATCTTAAATTAAAAAATGGCAGGCTTGGAAAGATCCTGTGATCAATCCCAAAACCTATATAACATCAGTTTTAGATATACAGGTAGTCCTCCTTTAGCAACTGTTCGCAGTTACAATGGTGATGAAAAAGTAACTTTGTGACCGCTCTTTGCATTTATGACCTTTGCAGGTCTGTAAAACAAAGGAAAGCTGAAGTAAGCACAATGGCGGTTTCACTTAGTGCCCACTTAATTTAACACTGAGTCAATGGTCCTAATTGTGGTCGCTAAATGAGTACTACCTGTATTTTCTCAAAATGGAATGCATAAATCAAGTCTTTATGGAGATTACCGGCTACAAACAGTATTTTCCTGAGCTATTCAAGAAGTATTTTGGTTAGCCAATTCTACAACAAAAGACCAAACAGAGTACTTGTGGGCCATTTGTAGCTTTTTCCTTGAAAGTTTGCAAACACATAAAACGCAAAAGCTAGGGAGATATTTTAGTCAATGGCAGGTGGTATTACTGCAGTTAAAACTATTGCTCCATAAAGTAATAGGCTCACCAGGTTACTTTATTCATCCATGCATGGTTCCCATGTTTTTTGGCATTATGCTCCACTGAAGCTTCCTGTAGTTGAATTCATTATTATATGTAATCAAAACAGGGGTGGGAACTGTGTCACCATCACTCAACAGGAGCTGCAAGCACTTTTTATTTTGAGTATTTTTGACAGGAGTGTGGAGTTCTGACTCAGCAATGCATTCACAAGCTAATGCATTAGAATGAAGAAAAAGAAAGGGAGAAATGAAGCAGTGAAGCCTGCTTTTATTTTATAATCCTCTTCGTTTTTCTAGAACTTCTGAATAGCCCCAGAATCACTGAGTCAATTTTGGGATCCCATTTTCATGACAAAGCAAACATTTATCCTGAAAAATGCACTCATTATAAAATGAGGCTTCCTGGTTTGAGCTCTTGCAGTTACTTCTAGGCTCTTTAGGAATATTGCACCCAACGTTGATCATGTATAAAACTGGAAGCAGGGTAAGTTATGGTTTTAGGATATCTTTCTTCTGTCCTTTAGCTTGTAAGAAGATAACATCTCAAGATGCAACCTGCTGGAGAGCTTGGCAGAACTGAAATAAAAAGCAGAGTAGAAGAGGAGGATGCGTCCCATCTTTTAGAAAGCAAATTGTTAGGGAATAAATGAATGCCTGAAACTCAGTGGATTTTCCTAGCTTTCGTCGAAACAGCTACTATTTTGTCAAATTAAGGTCTATCCGTATTTGAAGATGGCATCGTTAAGAGTATCAGATACACCCTACATTTTGATGTTTGTTTGCTTCTTCATTCTGTAGAAGATAAGATACAGAGATTCTGAGAGTTACTGAGGTGATCTTGACATGCAGATTTATTCTTGCATTAGGATCAATAATATTGCACAGAAGATGTGCCTCATCTTGACAAAGCATGTTCCACATACCATGTGGAGAATAAGTATTTCCAGCTGTTCCATTCATATATTCTTTTTATAAGTTATAGAAGGTAAATATAACCAGACGATCACTTGAATCTGTAGTGCCATCCAGGTACAGATAATATTTCCTTCACATTACTCAACAGGTAGAACTGTTTACTGAGCAAGTTCAGGATTAGAATCTCAGCAGGGAAGTTCATAATTATCCAGGGTTTACTATGAGTGAGAATAAATGAACAAAGAAGGAAGGTTTCCTTGGTGCTTTGGATTTTGGGGTTGATTTACAAAAACTGTACCTCTGAACAGCTCCTTGGGAATGGATCACCTTAAACTTATAAAAACGATGTGTTCTGAGCAATTAATTGAAGCTGTTTTTTGAAACTCTATCACCCAATTTGAAGTAGAGAAGTACCTAGCTGAATGCTTTCCCATGTTTTGCTTTAAATAAAATGCCATGAAGAGGCTCAAGTTTCACTATCATTCTGACATGCAAGTTGAAAGCTTTTCAAAATATGTGCAGGGGGTTGCTGGTGACTTGAGGATACTTTCTGTCTGTTAACTTTATTTTTGTAAGTTTTTTACTGTTTTTATGATTTTTATTTGTGAGCCACCTAGAGTCACCTGTATAATGAGATGGGTGGTGTATAACTTTGATTTATAGATAAAACAACTAACTAAATAAAAATAATATCAATAATAACAAGAACAAACAACAATAATAGATCACATCTATATCTTGCATTTCTTCTGGAAGATCAAGTGTTGTACATGGATATTTTCCTCATTTTATCCCCTTAACAACAACCCTAAGAGAGAGATGGGTTGAGAGATGATGACTGCTCCAAAGTCACCCAGTGAACTCATTGAAGCTCATAGAAGCTGTCTGGTCCCAATCCTTAACCTAAGCCACCATATTACACTGCTTTCTTACTTCTGTTCTTACCCAAATGGAAAACAACAAATGGAGAGCCCTTCTTCATTCGCTATTAATAGCATTACCTGGAATAACCTTGCAAACCCAATTTTACCCTCTGTCCCCATGACACTGGTCTTATTTTGTTCCCAAGCCATAATTCAAGCATTGTATCTTACTGTTCTTCATACTGCAAAATGCCAGGCAGGCCCAAACACACAGAGTAGCAAAATGTCAGGACAAGGCATCATTATGCCAGCAAAGTGAGGTGGCTCCATTCTTTTAACATCCCTTCGCCTATTGTTTTCTGTTTTAGTTTGGTTTTTTATATTTTTTATGCTTTTTAATGTATTTATTGACTGTTCTTTAACCCTGTTGTACGCAGGCCAGAGTAGCTTGAAAAAGTGAGACGGGCAGCTAATAAATTATGCAAATAAATAAATAAATAAAGTGGAGATCCATAAAACTGCATCCTGTGGAAAGACTCAAAGGAGAGAAAGAGAGAATCCCTGCACCATGCCTTTTATTGGTAGTGCTACGAGCTGTTCATCCAGAAGCCCTGTCAATCATTTCACCAAAACTGGATGAAGCTCTAGCTGGATGATGCCATTATGAATCTCTTGATTACTGTAATTGAGGATAACCAGCACTTCCCATGGCAGTTGGTCATATCTTTTAATAAAAAGAATAGGGGAATCTTCTGTCAGTTTGGGCATTGTCTTGGCATATAAATATCAGTGGTTAGGTGGGGTTTTCCCCCCTATTTTAAAAAGCAACATAAATTTAACATATATTCCCCTATACTGGAGGTTTAATGCCTGGGGTCAAAAGATAATTGGGTATCATCAGCAACTTTGGCATATAGTTATCCAAAGCAGGCTACAATTGCTCCTGTGCAACTCCCATTAACGTTTAGAGGCAAGAATTGCTCTGGGTGGTGCTGGTCTGCTACAGAGTTCAGACAAACTCTCTAGGATTCTACAGAAATATATTTCTCTCTCCTTTATCTGTGTTTCAGATCACTTTCTATGAAGGCAAGAACTTCCAAGGATGCCGCTATGAGTCTGATAGGGATTGTTTGGATTTCCACACTGACTTGAGCCGCTGCAATTCCATCCGTGTAGAAAACGGTGCCTGGGTTGTTTACGAGCAGCCAAACTTTGCAGGAAACATGTATGTTTTGACTCATGGAGAATATCCTGAGTATCATTCCTGGATGGGCCTGAATGACAGAGTCAGCTCCTGCAAATCCATTCAGTTGGTGAGTAGAATAGTTTTTTACTTCAGGTCAACAATCTTTCCATTTCAGAAATATAGCTCTTCTTACTATGTTATTTCACTTCCCGTAAACTGCCCATGAAAGAATGTAGACCTGGCCTTGGGAAGAGGAAGGGGGGCAGTGAACTCACAAGCGAGGAGAAAAGATCACTAGTCCTGAGAAAAAGGAAAGCCTTAGAAACTCGGAATAATTCAATACAAAAGTGTTGTGTGTGTGTATACAAATATAGAAACATACAAACATACAAACACACACACTTATGTACACACACACTCACATATGTACATACATGCACACACACACATGCATACACATACACACATTTTGGCATAGAAAATTTGTAATTATACATAATATACCACATATCATTGATATACAATAGTTTATGTTCAGCACTAACTGCTTTTATACCCAGAATGTCGTTCCATTGTCTGACAGGTCAATAGTTCCAAGTAAAGGACATCCTTGAGAAGTTACACAAGACATCTTGCTAGATAAAGAAAGAATTCTATTTGTAATAATCCTAGCTGAGAGATGAAAATCACATTGTAGTTTGGCTAATAGAAAAGGAAGTTATATTTGATGAATGAATGAAACAGAAAAAAAAATGAATACATTGAATAAGAAAATTAAAAATGGTAAAAGACTTTAAAAAAGCAAAATAAAAATGTCAGAAAATACCAAAAGAGGAACCAAATAACTAATTTTACCAGATTTCCAGAAGATATATCCTGAAAATAAAGTATAGAATTCCCCCAAAGTCCAGGAGTACCATCTCCTTCTTGATTTAGCGAACTAATGGCAGGGAAGGGATTTCCATTAAATCCAAATGTTTGCCAAATGGTGAGTGGGATTTTTGAGGCCCAAAACACACACTTGTACTGTACATGAGAAAATCTACTTTAATGATAGACATCTGGAAAAGTTCTAGATTTTGGTTGGACAACTGATTGGTTTGAAGAAAGTGACCCAATTTTAATTGAATCTAGGAAACGTGTTGCTTCTGTATGCTTATCTCCCTAAAATTACAAAGTGTATAGTTTGCAGTTGATGCATGTTTTTCAACATTGTTGGACAACACAACTTGCCCGCACTGACTGGCATTCATCTGTGCAATCCACTGGTGTTTGCAGAAAGTGATGCTGAGATTCTCCCTTTTCTGATTTTTCACCCTGCTGCTGTTGATATTCATATTTAAAGGTCTGAGTGTCCTTGGGAACCAAATGCCAAGACTTATTGGCATTGTAAATTTGTGACATCAATTTGTTTATATAAACTTTTCTTGAATGGTTCTGTTTCTTCTGTTGGTGTACTTAAAGCTTCACTTGTTAACAGTTCCATGACATTTACAAAACTGCAAAGCTATTCATCACTGGCTTTGAAACTTATTCTCATGTGGTCTGCTATTATGCTAGCTGCTGATCTTAGTCTCACTGCCTCGTGAATGTTGCTTCACTAAGTGCTGTTTTCTGTGCCATTTTCATTTGTTTTCTTGCTCTGTTTTACTAATAGCATTTATATCTTAAGCTTATCTTTTGGTTTATGAGCATCTGACAGCTTATTTTTACACCACACTAATCATAAACATGTGCAATTGACCCTCCTGATTCTAATTTTTCAGTCAACTCTTAGGTTTTAGTTTACAAATATTTGCTCTTTTTCTTTGATGCTCCCTCACCCCCAGCCATGTTTGATGAAATGCTTGAAATTTTACCTACAAACACTATTTCAAACACTAACATTGGCAGTTAATTCATCTGGAACTCAAACTGAAGCATATGAGAAACCATGCCAATTTTTAAAGGGAAATATGGAACATTGTTCAGACTGCTTCAAGAACAATGGACTTTGTTTGTTGTTTGGGGCAAAGTCCACTATTGCCTAAAAACTATTTCCATTACATCTGAAGTCTGCTGAACTGAAAACTATAACACCGAGGGTCTAATGTATGTGTGGGTACACATACATACACCTACTTCTTCCTTATTTTCAGGCAGTAGAAGATATATGTAGATGTAGATCTACTTAGATCAATACATTTTTCTGTAGCCCCTGAATCATCATCATCATCATCATCATCATCATCATCATCATCATCATCATCATCATCATCTCACTTCACACTGGAATCACTCCAGAGCAGAAATTTAAATGGAAAAAGACAAAAGGGGTTGTGTCCTTACCAATTAAACAATCAAAAGGCAAGGAGGTACCCTCGTGTACTGTCAGAGGACCAAGGTTATAAATCAGTATATCAACTTTACCAAACCAAAATTTGGGCAAATTTTGAACTCCTCAGAATTTTTCAGTCAAGATATTACCTGATATGAGAGCTTTGGATTCTAGTAAATTAATAATACAGAGATATTATAATATGGGCCTGAGAATTTGATACATCTTAGAGCAGCTTTCCCCAGTAAGATACCCTCTAGTTTTGTTGTGGGGAAGATTATCCTATAGGTTCTACTGTGGCAGAAGAAATAGAGGCCACATGCAATTAACTGCAATGTAGTTTTACAACACTTGCCACTGGTGATAGACTTTTCTTACTCATCACTATGATGTACTATGTAACAGAGATGCTCCTGAAATTAGAATATTTGTAAAAGCTAATGAATATATGTATTCATCAAGTGGTGTAATGTATGTATCTTCAACCACAAGAGGTTATTTGTGATAATGGCTATTCTCCATTTTATATCACATTTTAAGAGAAGGCAGAGAGGTCTGTGCTCAGTTTCTTAGTAATCTTTATGTTCTCCCTCTTCTTCATTGCAGACCAGTGGAGACAAATACCAGATTCAACTCTTTGAGAAGGGTGACTTTAGTGGTCAAATGCATGAATCCAAAGAGGATTGCCCTTCTGTGATGGAGAAGTTTCACTTGCCAGAAATCCATTCTTGCAAAGTTGTGGATGGGGCATGGGTTTTCTATGAACATGCCAACTTCCATGGCAAACAGTATTTCCTGGAGAGAGGCGAATACAGTAAACCCATGGAGTGGGGGGCTGCAACCCCACTGGTCCAGTCCTTCCGCCATATTGGAGAATAATAAGTTGCATGGAGTCTGAAGCTGATGTGATAGAGACTTGATGCCATATTTGTGGGCTTCATGCTGCCTGTCATTATTTGTGGTATATGTGTCCCTTTGAGTGATCCTTTAAAGGAGATGACTAATCTCTGCACTGCTATTTTGGAAAGATAATTAAATTTATTTAGCATCAGAATTGGAGTGAGCCTGTTCCTTTTACCTTTCGTTGTATGTCCTCAGTTATGGTTTAGAGAAAAGATAATAATATGGTTAAAAATGAGATGTGTGTGTGCGTGTGTCTGGGATTTGTAGATTTCATTAAGGACTTCCTTTCCTGTATAACTCAAGCACTGGTTTAGTAGATACAAGAGTAAACAGAATCACTCTGAGGAAGCTTTTTGAGATGCTCCAATTTTCTGAGCACAAAGATCCATGAAGAAGTTGCTTTCCTTGGCTATGCCTTTCATATTGGCAGCTCCAAAGTTTCCATTTTCTTTACGCTTAACAGATGGATATCTAGATGTACTACACAATCCCCTTTTTCCTATACACTTTCAGCAAATATTAGGGAGGACAGAAGAAGCCATTTGAAAAAAAAAAACATAGGGCAGCTTTCCCCCTGATGGTGTCCTCCAGATGTATCTGGAAATCTGAGGCTTGAAAGATCACCTAATATGGAAATTCACAGGTTGGGGCTTAGCCAAACAGTAATTTTATGTACACTAGTTAAATGCAGAGAAAGTCTAAATAAAAGATAAACCCTTACTTTTAGGATATTTCTTTAGTCTCTGCTATTGGAACCCAACATCTAGACCAGTGTTTTTCAACCTTGGCAACTTTCAGATGGGTGGATTTCAACTCCCAGAATTTCCCAGCCAGGCTGGGGAATTATGTAACTCTGTTACATACACTGATCTAGACAGTAGTTTGGGATGTCATTATTAGAAAAACATTTTTTTTCCCCCTATCTATACTAGCTTTTTGAAAAAACAAAAAAACCCTCCAGTTCCTTTTGCCAATAAATACTTCTTGTCCACATACTGGGGTGGGACAAAAACTTTAATTTGCCATTTGTCTCCTTTATTCTGTAACATAATTTGGAAAATAATTTCATTTATTTCTTTAGGGAACATTGTAAGCCCACATAATTCACGTAATCTGCAGCTATGTTATCTATGGTTAAGCTATGGATGATAATATCTTCACTGCAATCAATACAATTACAGCTGCTTTGTCCAATCAAGGCTGGCCATTTTTTATCCCCCACCCCCACCCCCAGTCTATAGTTTCATTATTTTTCTGTCCCACATAGATGTGCTTTGTTTCTTTGCCACCAGATGTCATCAATTTTCTTCTTTCCTTAACTGGAATAATTTATGAAATGTTTGGGTAAACTCATTCTGTTTTCTCCTTCCCCCATATATTATGCCTCGAGTTCTAGAAAATAACAAATGTCAATTTTGTTGGTCCATTTTCTGTGCTGGGTACTCCAGGGAGCCTATGCATTTTTGCATATCAAGCAAGAGAAAGGGGACTTTTGATAATGATATTCTGCATATGAACTGTGCACTTCTATTCCATGGGCCTTGCAGACTCCTCTGATTTGATGTATGAGGTTATTAGGGAACTATGTGATGCTTGTCAGGAGCTACAACAACACAGCTCCTGTGAAAACACTACTGATCAGGGACAGGCCAAGCAAGGAACAATCCATGCAAGAGAGAAAGACTGGCAGGGGAGGAGAGATCGGAACTAAGCTTCAGTCTTGCTGAAGGGTAGGAATCAGTGGAAGTACTGTTATTGTGTTAATCTTTAAATTGCTACAACCACAAGTCTCTCCGGGCATTCTCTACTTGCATCAACCATGATACAGTTATATTCCAGAAACCTCCTTTTTTGGCAGTGTCTGTGTGAAGTGGCCTTCATCTTGACCCCAACCCATTCCTAGGCAGCTTAAAGTTGTACTTAGCTATTCTTGTGTTTAACCTCTTAGACAGGCAAAAAGCCAGGGTAACTTTTTGGGTACACCATGGGTACAATCTGACCATTTTATTGGGGTTGTAGCCAGGTGATCCTATGGCATGAGATCAACCTGACATCTATTGGCCACTCAGGCTAGTACGGACATGTTCCTTCCCTCCAATCCATGGGCAGAAATTCTGCTTTGATCAATGGGAGAGACTAGACTTTTCAAACTGTTCTCCAGTGAAGTGGGAGTGAAAAGGACAGACCTTTACTACTTCACAGTGCAACCCACCCCACACCAGTCAGCTATTGTTCAGGTTGCTTTGAAATATGCATTTAATGCACTTATGGAAGAGTACTAAGCCTGTGTTCAGCTCCTTCTGGACAATAAATAAGGACAACACCATTTGACAGCATTGTGCTTATGGCAGGATAAGGATTGGCAGTAGGAACAACAAATGTTCTGCCAGCTCAAGGACTAGTAATTGCATTTTAAATCTGCTGTGATGAAAGCCCCTTTGTTTCTGCTGCAATAGACTAACATGGTTGACTACCCTCTGAAGTTACAATAATTCAGTGGATCCTAGCCTCCAGTGATGAGGTGAAATGAAGTAGGCCATGAGAAAGGGTTTGCTGGCAATTAAAGTGAGGACCAAAATGCCTGATCAGATGGGTGATAGGGAACAATTAACCCAGGGATGAATAACTTGTGCCAACTCCGTAGCCTCACATGAAGTCCTCAAAGCCCTTCCGAAATGTGACACTAACTTAATTTTAATGTGACAGAAGTGGGGTAATCATATTAATGGTATTTACTTAATTTAATTAACAATAAGTTTTGCCCCAGCCATCTCAGGTTTTAGAATGGTCTCTGACATGTCAGTTAAAGGACAAGTGGAATACTCAGACAGAAAAAGGTTGCCTACCAGTGTTTTATACCATGATGTTCAGTTGATTTGAAACTGGTCTAGCAACTCAAGATAGATCATGTAATATGTATAAAGTGTCTGGGCTGGATTAGAAATATCAACTTTACTCTCAGCCACAGATGAGTGATGAAAACCTTCTGAATTTTTCTACTCTATCAGCAGTCAGCAAAAATGACAGCACCATTTTGCCAAATATATTTCATGTGGGAAGAGAACATCTCCAACAGCAGTAGCACAACTGTCTTCTTTCTGACTCTGTCGGGAGCCTACCCTCCATTTTGGATCCTCTTCCATACCACAGATATAATATGGGGCGGGGATGGCGGATGCAACTATCTCAAGAATAGAAAAGGACTCAAAGTATTCAGCTTATATTTTACAAAAGATTCCCCATTTCAAGGACAGGATGAAAAAGTAGGAAATTGCATCACCTCTTTGCACCTATGAGCCCTTTTGATCACTAAAGCAAATGGTGAGAGATAAGGGGAAGGATCTTCATTGGTGTTCCTATATCTCTTTGTCTTCTGGCCTATTTTTAGTTAAATGTATCTCTTAAACAGAGACAGAAGTGAACTTGTTATCTTTCTCTCTCTTGTGCTTCTCTTTCTTCAAGATACATTTTTAAAATCTTCATATGTTTCTTAATAAATCTAATTTTTTACCTGAGATATAATGAATTCACTGATAGCTGACTAAGTTCATACTCTTCATGTAAGACAACCATATTATGAGTATTTATAAAGGGATATATATATTTTTCATCCTAGCATTTTTCCCGCAGGTGCAGGGTCCACTTTTTTTCAGATCAACCGAATGTTGATCCATTGGTTGTGACAGGAATTGACCAACTGGCTTGTTGCCCAAGCTGACGTTGTGGGCCGAGAGACAGTGACCGGCCCAAAGTCACCCAGCTGGCTTTCATGCCTAAGGCGGGACTAGAACTCACAGTCTCCTGGTTTCTAGCCTAAGGCCTGGCGCAATATGGTTCATGGGGTCACGAAGAGTCGGACACGACTTAACGACTAAACAACAACAACCTTAACCACTAGACCAAACTGGCTCTCATTTATAATGGGATATTCTGCTACTTAATTACTCACTCTTCTTTCAGCAATCTGCTTATGTTTATGAAGATTCTCAGTCATCCAGGTGGAATTGTCTGGAGGTTGAGTCATGCTTATGTTCAGAAGCATATCCTGTAATAAAGCTCTGCTGAATTCAAATCTCCAACAAATGGAAAGTTTTGAAAAATGTGACTCATATGAACTACTTCACACTTTCGAAGGATCAAGTTGAGAAAATGTTGGCTTGCTATATCTGCATGAGTAATTGACTATGTATGGCCTTAACTAGATAGTAACTAGATAGTCCAATACACCTTGCCTTTACTGTACCTTGATGAAAAGGACATTATTCTATGGGAATAATAATAACTCCATTAAGTTGATGAATTTACATATCATACTTTATAAAAGTAAATAGCCAGTCAGTCAGCCTGAACATGGTAGACAAGTAAGAGTGGCAACTAAACCAAAACTGAATTTGGCAAGATACAATTCTATAATTTCCAGTTGGAAACACAGGAAAAGTGCTGTGAAAGGGTTTGTTGTCTAGATTTACCTTTTTTTTTTGTCTAAAGAATCTAGAGTTTAGTTTTGTGACATCCCTTTTTTAAAACTTTCATAAAATTGCAATTGGGAACCAGGGGAAGTCCATTATTTAGTTTGCCAAGTTTGAGTTAAAGCTGGTAACCAGAGTAAGATCTCAGCTAGAAAAATGCTGTTTTCTATTTTGTACTGTTGCTGTTATGATTACTATAACTGCTCAACATTCTTCTAGAAGCCCATGATAGCATACAGGTCTTCCCCTTGCTATCTTTTATCGTTCCACCAATAATCCTAAATATTAGGTTGGCCTAATCTCACAGTTGAGTGTGGATGGGAATCCAGGCTTCTGAGGCCTAGGCCAAATTCTCTAACTCATTCAACCAATTCAAAATTGAAAATGAAACTGTTACGTCAAATGGACTTCTGTTTGAGATTTGGGCATTCTTAGCAATTTGTGTGGAATTGATTGATTGATTGATTGATTGATTGATTGATTGATTACAGATGAAGCTGTTTTGTTCATCTGGTTTCCAGGGAAGCAGCTCAGCCTTCCAATGTTAAATGTGAAACTGCTTCGAATAAAGAAGATTACAAATAAATCATGATTACCTAAAGACCTGCTACACCAACTGCAGTCTCTGCTGACCAACCTGATAGCTCAATGGATCTCGTTCTAGCACTACTGCTAAAACAACAGGCTTGTGTGAGCTCCTATGCATTATACCACATGTATGTCTGGACAGCAGAGCGAGGCTCATCTATGTAAATGGAAGCCACACAAGACCGAAGTGTGGAAGCCATTTTGTTTGCCTGTTCTATTTGTCCTACATTTGCATTTCCTTTGAGTGCCCTTTTATTGGATTGCTTGATCTGCCTAGCACCAAAATGCAATTATCAGAGTTCCTTTCTCTCCCCTCCAAACAGCTTTTGCCCTCTGGTGAATTTCACATTGTGCCCCGATGTTGGCAAGTAATACGAATAACAATAAAGTATAGTCAGTATTTTAGCGGAGGGGGAAAATTTAGATTACTTTTTCCAGTGGGGGCTCCCTCATTGGAGCGGTGCAGAGTACATATGGATATGAGCCACAGACAGAGAGCAAGCAATAGGAACTGCTCAGCTGATACCTTGCCTTGACAGCTAATTTCCATTTTTCAGTATCAGGGGGTCTGTTCCAGTAATTGGCATGCAGATTGTGTCTGATGGGCCTGTTAGACAGAAGAAAAGAATCTGCTAGTTAGAATAAGCCAACCCCAGGCTGATGGATGGGGCATAAGGAGGTCATTCCAGAAGAGAATATATATGCAGGTATACGTACACACACACTACAGAGGAGGTGTATGAAAATTCACACTCCATGCTCTCTCTTTTGCCCTGTCTCCATTTATCCTGCAAAGTCTAATTTATCATGTTCCATTGAGACAAACCCAGCTGCCTTCCTCTTTCCTTTTTTCCTCCTTTAAGGGATATTTGATAGAACCTATTCCTGGTTTCAGTAACAAGACAGTGGGGCAAGGAAGAAATTAAAATGGTGCCATGGTTCATTACCAGTCCAAGATTTTCCAGAATTGGCCCACTTGTTAATTACATGGGCAGAATTAATTCCTTTTCTCCATCAGTCTTAATCCAATGGGCAAGCAGGAAGATCTTAGGTCTGACAGAAATCTTGGCATTTGTATTTGTTTTCTATACTTTCCTATACTTTATAATGGTTTTGAAAACTTGAGATCTTCTCCAATACTGGAGTACAGCAATTTCTGTGTGTGCTTAGTACCGTGGAACAGTTGTCACCAATATAATTTTTTCCCAATTTATCAGGGCCTGTGGTCAAAATGGCCTTCTAAGTTTCTTTAACACTGTGATCTATACACCGGAAAGAAGCAATCAGCAAGACTGCACTTCATGGAATTTATGTTTCTTGGGAATGTCCCATGTATTGCCTGCTTCTGCAGTACTAGTCAGCTTTGCTCAGGATAATCAACACCTCCAAACCAAGGATTGGCTCAGAGATCTGATGAATATATGAAGACAGCCCTGTCTGAAAGAGCTGGATTGGGCCACTGCCTAAGGCAGAATGGCCCTGGAATACAATCCTCAGGTCTAGAGGGGAGGAGGTAAACCAGCTTCTCAATATAATGGACAATTGGTGCTGGGCTGATCCCATTTCAGGGAAGCTGCCTATAATCCTTTATTTAACAGATGCAGAAACGGAGTGGGAGAGCTTTTGAACAGCCAAAACCTGAAAATGCTGTCCCTGCCTACCCTTATACAGTGTGGCTGAATGGGTCAGCCCAAGACAGAGTGCCTGCCTACCTCGTGCATTCTTGGTCCCTTTCACAAATGTCAAAACTAGAAATGAAGGAAAGAAAAGTAGAAAGGATTCAGACTTACTGTTCCAGAGAACTGATACTCTGAGGTCCACCAGGAAATGACAAACAACAGCCAAGCTTTGCTTCCCTCTAAACCTGGGATATTGGGTATGTAAGTAAAATCCTGGTTTCCTTCTTCCACTGTTTCTCTGTGACACAATGTTAGATATCCTCACAATTCCTCCTCTATATCTGTGACCAAAAAATAGGGGCATTTCTGATTGTGAATGTAATGCTCTTCTGAAAAGCGCCAAAACCCATGTGAAAAGTGGCCTAGCCAAAAGTTCTCAGGTGTGGAAGAGGGATTGTCTGGAGCAGGAGCATTGTCAGAGATCCTTCCTTCCTTCCTTCCTTCCTTCCTTCCTTCCTTCCTTCCTTCCTTCCTTCCTTCCTTCCTTCCTTCCTTCCTTCCTTCCTTCCTTCCTTTCCTGTTTGTAACTTTTGAATTTGAGTGTAATTTTCTTTCAGAAGACTGCTAAACCTCTGATCAAAAATACTCTGACTTACTGATCACAAGCATGGAGTATTTCTGTATCAGTTACCTGCCAGTTATGCATCCTGACAGATGGGTAAATCTGCTCTTCTAAGCACCCATCTACACTCATCCCACCCCACATCACCCCATTTTATGGACAGCGGTTGATGGCTGTTTTCTTGCCAATAGACAATGCTCGATATAGTTGTGTGCTGTATCATCTGGCTATGTCCTAAGTTCCACTGAAATAATTCAAAGAATTGCAGCTCATAGTTGAAATAAAATTTGAACATGAAATTTTCTAATTCAGTTCTATATTATACCTAGAAGATTGTGAGACCTGAATTCTGTTCTTTATGCTTTGTATCCATTACAAAAAGGAAGACACCTTCCAGTTGTGGGATTGCTAATGTTCCCATTTTAAGAGTTATCCTGGCAGTACGCCATATTTTGATGGGTTTCCATTCTTCCTCTATTTCTGCTAATATTATTACACAAATGTGCTTTCAACTCTGTCAGGGCTATTGCACCAAGAATATAAATTATTTCAAACTCTATCACTATTTATTTTATATAAGGATACTATTTGCTCCAAGCTGTTGCTTTTTTATTTCTCTGTCGTGGTCTGCATCATGATATCTCTATTAGACTAGTGTTAAATTTGAGTTGCCATTGAGTTGAAGTGAGTTTCTCCTTATTATAAAACAACATATATTAGCAGCAATTTGTAATATATTAGCAAGCTTTCATGGGACTGAGTCAGGCTCAGTAGGAGAGAAATGGAAAAAGAAAAAAAAAACACCTCTTGTACAGTACAATAGAGTACGTCTTTTGAAATATGTTGTCCAAGCTGGCAAGTTGGATATTGGAATCCAAAGAAGCTGCCTGGTTGGCTTGAGGTTTAAAAATGGTTACCTGAATTTAGTACTGTATTTCTCAATCTTGGCAACTTGAAAATGTCTTGGCTGGAAAATTCTGAGAGCTGAAGTTCACACATGTTCAAGTTGCCAAGGTTGAGAAACAGTGCAAATCTTAGAATCTGAGAGCTGCAAAGAAAGTGCTCAGGGAACACAGGTTGCCCAACCTTGACCTAGGTTATCCTTAGTGATTGCAAGATACAGGCTGTTATTATAGCCATGTGGCTGCTCAATGGTATAAATAAGTGAGTGAGTAAGGAGAATGTTAAGAGAGTTGGTAGTTCTCTAAACTGCCAGAAGCTTAGTCTGAAAGTGTTTCACAATGCTTATAGGCCAGGAGGTGCAATATTTATAATTGATTGGAAGTTACATGTATTGTTGTTGCTGCTGTTTTGTTTTTAAGTTACTAAGAGTTACCCTGCCTTTTATTCCCTGTCATTTAATACTGTTGGATTGTTGGATAATCCTTGGTTCTAATGTCAACACATTCTAAAGATGAAAGTAAGATGACAAGGGAATCTTGGATCAAGAATTGAAGTTGTGTTTGGCCTCCAAGTGAACAGTCCAAATTTGACACAGAAAAGTCAGATGAGCTCTCCAAAAGTGGTAATGAAAAGCTAAAGAGAGAAAGATGGAATAGTTAAATAATATATTTTGATTGGTTGAGCTAGAAACACTTCAAATGAAAACCCCCAAACCCCAATTGTTGTAAACTACTTATGCAGATTGCCCACCCATTGTAATTTCCTTCCATATATAATTTTTAGGGGGACAAAGTAAAAGTCCTGAGACAATATATTTAGTTAACTAATTTCTAGCCTGAAGGCCTCTAAATTTTTGATGGTATATAACCCCACCTCCCAGTTAGAGAAACAACATGCAAATGATAATATAGAACAAAGAATACAGGAACCACATCACATATCACACAGGCAGGCAAGAAAAAAATTTCAAAGCAATGCATAGTGAGAATGGAAAATAAGAATCCTTTATTGCTTCCCTGAAACCTGCCACCACCCCACAAAGAAACCTAGCCAACCAGTTTTCTTAGAGTAGTATCTTGGGACAGCTATCAAGAAATCCCTGCTCCCAAAGAGGGTGGCATAGGAGACAATTTGCAAGATAGAAGAAGAGGAGAGGGATTTATAAACCAGAAAGAGTGGCTTTGAATGCACTGCAGCACTGGATCCAAAGAGGCATTTGGGTGAGAAGGCATGGCTGTTGGATTCCTGTATTGCTAATTCGGTTTCTATTGTTAATTCTGTTTCCCCAGTCTCTACTTTTCTACCAAATACATGTCACCTCAGCCATTGTGCAGTATCACAGGCTATTTTAGAAACTCCTCCTGATCCCCAGAGATGGCTTTGCAGTTGGGGAGGGCTGCTCATTCCGCAAGCAAAGCCCTACTCACGGCTCTTGGTATGCAAGGGCATACCAAAATGTAATGCCTGTAAAACGCCTTCACCAGTGGAATATCTTCTTTTCTTGTACATATGGACTAGACAGGAACAGAATGGTTTGATTTTCCATTAATCCAAAGCAATCTGCTTGGCTACAGTATATCTCTCTCCCACCATTGCCTTACTTACCGTTCTGTTTTCCACCTAGACTTCCATGCTAGCATATGTAGAGGATATTAATAAGAGAGGATGTGCTTTGTGCCAAGGGGTATAAATGATATGCTTGGGAATGAAGAATATTCCTCAGAATGTTGTCAATTTGTAACTTTTCAGAAATGCCTGGTGGCAGCTTCATAAGGGGCACAGTTATCTTTGAAAGTGGGGATCAGCATGCAGATGTTCTGCCTGGTCTTTCAGATAGCGTTGCATAATCCCAGTAGGATGTGCACAATGCTCTTATTTTTTTTAAAGAAAAATTAAACACCCATCAGAATATAGTTGCTTGTCTGTATCAGAAGGGCTGATACAGTACGACACCATTTAATAGCTCCCTTTATTGACCAACTGCAGGAATTTTTGTCCTTAAAAAACTCCTTCTGTTAATTACAGTACTGAACAACTGAATACAGGAATAAGTTTTGAGTGCAAGGGCCTTTCTCCAGTTGTATATAACCGTGATACAAATGTGTCCTGGCAATCCTGTTCCCATGCCATTTTCTTTATCTCATCCTCAGCCCATGAATGAGATAGACTTAAGCAATTCTTTTGCTGTTCTGGTTTTAAAGCTATCTTTTCCCTTTTAAGCTGGCAGCATCCCACAGCTGCTTCAAGGTGTGTAAAATCTGATGCTCTTTGCCAATTATTTGGTCATCAGTTGAGTCAGGTGACCAGTTGAGGTGTTAATAGTCCAGCTGCTGTGGGAAAGCCCCCTCCCCTCAGTCCCCAGGCACTCTACTCTGCCATCATTCTGTTTATTTTTTTCTCCAAGTGGAAAGTTCTGACAAAGCAGGTGGGACAGAGTGGCCACTTCTCAAAACTTACCATCTTCCATTCAGGAGCTTGGCAGTAATTCTTGGCTCTCCAGACATTTAATTCAGGAATAAGCTTACTTGGCAGAAAACCCTCAGGTACAACTCAGCTAGATTAGACTCATCATTGCAGACAAGTATGAATTATTTGCTCTCTGCAGTACAAAGATGTTAAAAACCTTTAATTCTATGTCCCAGAATTAAACTCTAGGCTTCCCCTCCCCCACCTTCTGAGCTAATGGCTCCCTGGAGTTTTGCTTACAGTTTTGTTTATTATCAACATAATTTTTCATTAGGTAAGATCTCAAATGACAAGGATGAGGCACTTCCTTCAAGGTTCCTTTTCCAATGACCACCTAATTCAGCCATTGTCTACTAACCGGTTGGCTTGGGTTTAGTGCTCTTCCAGAAAAGCAGTAGACCCATGTTCAGAAATAGCCTGGGTGACAGGTTACTGGTATGGTGGAGGTGTTGTGAGGAGCACTGGACTATCTCCTTTCCATTTTCCACTGTGCCCTTACTATGCCAATGGTTTGTCACTCAGGCTAAAAGTGAAAGCAGACAGAACTCAATTTTACCACAATGCCCATATATCCCAAACTTATAAGGACTCAAGGAATGGCAGTGCTGACAGTGAATGGCCATTATTTGCAGCATCCAGAAATACTCTCTCCCCCACCAAGTAATAACAATGATGGAAGCAGCAGAAGCAGTCCGAAGCAGCAGAAAGCCTATAATGAATTCCTTTGGGACAGAACCAGCAGCACACATCTCGCACAACCCAGCTCTCTTTTCCAGTTGAAACTCACCATGTGGGTTAGTGCTATCTCCAAAGAAATGTCTTTTTTGTTTTTTTTATAAGCATAGGGGATTTTCCAAGAGTTCTAAATCCATGCTCTACAAATAGGTACAGGGCTCTTTCAGAATTACATTAATCGAGTGTATATAGGGAGCCTGTTTAAGGCCTGAGTGCTGCTTTCTGAGATACCTCTCTCCTGCAGTCCAGCCCAATGGAGTGGCCATGGAGGGCAGTACCCACTGACTAGAAGGCACATCTGCAAGAGTCTCGGTGGCTGATAGGTGCTGGGCAGATCCCAGATCTTGACCTTATCATCCTTAGCAATGTTAATGAGATGTGGATCATTTGTACAGCAAGAATTGAGTCATAAAAAGAAGGAAAATGCTTCTTTAAAACTGGATATGCTAAAATGAATTAAAGCTGTCTCTGAGTGCACTGGGAATGAGCTGAAGGTAATGTCATGTAGACATGTCCTTTAATATTGGTTAGCACAGCATTTTTGTGCCATTGTGGGTGTGAGGATGAACTCTTCCTCTATTCCCTGCTCTTTTTTAAACAGTTCTTTAAAAGCCTATCACCTTTCTCTTCCTATAGCCATTTTTGATATGCACGGACAGTACCTACAGGAAGTTGCTATGGAAATGAAGGGAGAACATAGGGCAAACTTTCTTACTTCCAGATTTTCTCCTGGTATTTTAAATAGTTTTAATTTTCCTGTTCCATTTTAATTCTTTAGAGATTGTCATTTGTATTGTTCCATGAAAAAGCTATGGATGGATCTGGGAAACTGCAACTTTTATTTATTTATTTACAGTATTTATACTCTGCCACAAGCTACAAGAACTCTGGAGGACTGACAAAAATGTTAAAACTAAAATAATAATTATTCATAACACCCTCCCCAACCCCCCTCCCAAATACTCCACCAGCACAAGGAATTCATGTTATCTAGGCTTATAATGATGCAGTCAGAACAAAAATATAATGGATCAGAAGTGTGCTGAAGCAGCAATATAAGTGGAAGGAATTGTTTTATTTAAATATGGACTAGTTTGTCTGCTTTGAAATTTTATTATCCCAAAGTAAATTAGATAAGTGGTTTTTATTTTTAAATCACCAACAGATGGCACCAAAGGCATGGTTAAGCCCCCCGCCTCCTTCAAGTGACCAATTTCTACTGAGAGCAGTCTTTTCCCATCAGTTTTGAAAAGTGATCCAGACATTATTTTTAAAAGTTTGCTAAATAAACATTACCTTATCTGTCAATATTCATGTTATGAAGCTCTGGAGAAGGAGGAGGTGGTGGTGGTGGTGATGGTAGAAGTGATTATAATTTACTAATATCAAAATATGTAAAATTTCAAGGTTTACAGCTTTTAATTGGGAGAGTTGGATAACATGAGACTTTAAGTAATATAAAGTTGATCTGTAAATTGATAAGAAGTATGAATCCAGATCAGCTAACCTTAACAATTACATTTGACAGAGGCACAATTAAATGAAAGTTCAATGCTTTTATTTAAGTGCTTTTAATCTTGGTGTTTGCAATTCCTTTTTTTTTTTTTTTAAAGAACTGTGAATTGCTGTCCTTCAGTTTTATCCTGTAAGCCACAGGCCTGCTAGCCTCAGAGTAGATTCTAATATTTGAAGTGGCTCATTCTTAAAAGCAACTCTTTATATGAGGAGAGAATGTCTAAAATAAACTGTACCTCTTTCTCTGTGATCAGAAAACTTACAGGTCATGATTATGCAGTTCATAGACTAAAAAAAAGGGACTGCATAAATAGCTATTTGCAAGTGTCCATTCTTGGTGTAATGGGACTGTAAAGTTAACTTCTTGATGCTTCCTTCTTTGGGATGGCCTTTAGTGATGACATAATTCTTAAAGCAACTTTATTTATTTGTTTATTTATCAAATTTATATAGCTGCTATCTCATGAAAGTTTAGTTCAGCAGTATCATGTAATCATACAATTGCAACCTATTCCAAGACTACATCATTTCCTACAGTAAAAATTGTGGGATTAAATGCTCCTCCAAGGCAAAATATTCTTACTTGTTTCTTGTAAGAGGGAAAGTCACTCTCTTGTAAATATGTAAATATGTAACAGCTAAATATGTAACATGAAACTCAGGAAAGTACGCACTGTGTGGTAGTTTGAAATCTATTTGGGGTTGTTTTTAATTATGAAAAATTGTGAATAAACCTCTGTGTAGTGCAGCTCTTAGGATCACACTTGTTATGCATAGCAACCCATCAGTACTGCTGGCTGGGGAATTCTGGAGTTGAACTCCATGCATCTTAAAGTTGCCAAGTTTGAAAAATACAGTGTTAGTATATATGGCTTCCTTTTTAGACTGACCCTTGCATGCAACTCATTTCAGGCTTGGCAATTTTTTTCTAGCCTCAATAAGGTGAATTTTTTGTGATGATTTGGTTCAGATAAATGGTTGTCAAAATGAGAATGTCATTGCAAGAAGTCCCCTCCTGGTGATCATAGTACAGCTATTTGTCTGATGTTTCAATCAAATGACAGACAATTTGAGAAATTATATTGGAATTAATCACTATTGCTGTTATGGAATTACAGACCATTTACCTTCTGGTGATGTTTTCTGCATACTAAACTATACAGTAACTTTGTTCCATAAATTTACACATGGTGGTGCTGCTATCTTTATCTAACTTGTAGAGGAACAAAAAGGGGATACATGAACAGAAGAGCATTCAGAAGCAGGAGACCCTACCAGAGGCTGTGTTCCCTAATACCAGCATTTATATCAATATTTTTAAGGAACCGATCCTCCTGGAGAGGGCAATGGTGGTGGGGGAACAGTCTGTGGATGTTATGTGCTTATGGTTTGCAAGTGAAAACAGAGATTTGCAAGCAGAGAAAAAGGATTTCTCCCCAGCAGTCTCTGTGTTGGTAGAGATTTGAAAAGGGGAGAGTCATGGCAAAATGGGGTAGGGGAAAAAGGCTTGGGCTCTACTGGTTCCCACTAGAAATCCCAATAGGGGGAAAACAACACCAGTTATGGAGCTAGCATAATGTTTCAACTTACATTTAAATTAAAAATAAGATTGTCAGAACAAATGGAGGAAAAAGGTCAGAAGCCCCACCCACTTCATAGTTAGGCCACCCCAATTTCAGTAGGGCTTAGGATATATATATATATAGAGAGAGAGAGAGGCTGCCTAACTCCAGATCACTTTGGGTGGCTAACAATTAAACATAAACCTGAGAAAAAAGAACCATGCATGCCTGGGAGACATAACTCACCATCCACCCTAGCCCCAGGCCTGGGAGAATAGCCAGGTCTTCGGAGACTTTTGGAATGTCATCAGAGTGGTAGCCATATGGACCTCTGAGGGGATGGTGCTCCAGAGGGCAGGTGTTGTGACAGAGAAGGTGTGCTTCCTAGGTAGCATTGCTTAATTGAAAGGACTCAGAGTGCATGCATTGTACCTGCTCTCATTGGATGGGCAGAAACTCCAGGAGGTAGATGGTCCCTCAAATAGCCAGACCCTATGTCATAAAGGGCTTTATAGGTGATAACCAGTTCCCTGAATTGCATCTAGAAGCAAACTAGCAACCAGTGCAGCTTGCAAAGGAGCAGGGACAGAAGGGACTGCCTTGGTCTTAAGGAAGCAGTCATTACCACATGGACCAAACTACCGGTCACTTCCTGGACTGTCTTAACAATCCAGGAAGGATTGGGATCTAATGAACATGTGGCTGAATTCACCATTTGTAGGATCTTGTCTACATCACCAGGAGTCACAGGTTAAAATTCATTCTAGTTAACACAAGAAGGCCATGCTCCATACATCTTAATTGGACTTGCCCAGTTGAATCTGATTCCTATCAGATCCAAGCAACTTTATCTTCCGAGTAGCATCAAAATTCTTTATAGCGGCTCTGTGATATTCCTATGGCCCATCTCTACCCATCAGTTCACCCTAAACAAGGCTGCCAGATGGTTATTGGTGAACACAGTAAAGATGGGAAATAATGTTGTTTCCTTGCCCTTATTGCCATGATGTAGTACCAAATACCTTGTTCAATCTGACTCATTCTGTCTCCCCTCAATGTGTTCCAGGCCTCTCTTCTGGTGCTTCATCTCTCAGAGCTCCTTAGAGAATCAAGGTGAACCCTGAAATTGGTGCACAGACAAGGGCCACATAGGGGCAATATGGTCCAAAGCCTCCACCACTCATCCCACTCATCCATTCCAGTCTGCAACCAAGGCCTCAGCTGAATGGTTCCCAGATCTTCAGGAAAAACCCCAAGCTCCCTCTGGAATTCCACATAGTCTGTAAGTCACCTGGGGCAGGATGATCTAATAGGACTGGTGATACCAGCGACCTCAAAAGTGATCAGAGAGTGATCTGTCATGTCAATGGACTGATAATAATGTCCTTCAATGCCAAATTATGTTGCAACTGCCCTAAGACAAAAACCAGATCCAAAGTGTGGCCACTGATATGTGTCAAGACTTTGATGACTTGGGACAGATTCACGGTTGCTATGGAGGCCATTAACTCTTCAGGCATCTCAGACTCAATGACTCCTGGTGGCAGATTGATATCCCTGATGACTAAAAGCCTCTTAATCTCTAAAGCCATTCCAGCACTGGAATCCAGCAGTTCAGGCAAGGTGATGCCGTGTAGCAGGGATGGAGGTACAACAGCAATCCCAACTGTTTCCTAAGTCCCATCTTCAACCAGAGCATCTCATGTCCAGTTATCTGCAAAGTAGAGCCTCTGAGAGCCCTCAACACTTCATGGATGATAATAGACACTGCACCACCCCTTCCCCTGGGTTTTAGACTGGTGCAGTACCCAAAACCCAGGTAGGCATATTTTGTTAAGGGGGTACCCCCCATGGGGCCAAAGAGGACTCAGTAATACATGCCAGATTGGCATCTATCCATGATAACATTGTGAATAAGGGCAGATTTATTACACACTGACCTGGTATCCAAAAACAGCGGCTGAAGTCCAGGGCCACTGAGGATCCAATAACATAGTGTAATGGTATGTGGGAATGGCCTTGGGAACAGGGGGAAGAGCTGCAGACTAGACAACCATCATGCAAAAAGTATCTCAGCCCACAGAAGTAGAAGGGGTGTGTGAAGCATTTCAGAAGAGACCCTCTCTTGTCTTTCCAAGAGTAAAAGGAAAGGAGGGGATGAATGGTTTTAGACTTGCAAGATTCTGTTAATGTAACCTTACACTAAAGATAGAGCTAGTATTCATTGTTGTCTGGACAACCCTGAAGGGTTAACACATAGTATAGAAGAGGAATACTAAGTGCCAGACATTAGGACCCCTCCTAGACAGCATTCCTAATGTCCCCACAACAGCCCACTCCCAGATTCCCACCATATCTATTCCTACTTATCCCAAGCTCAAAATAGTCCTGTCTGCCCTCTCAATCCCCACCCCCAAATCCCTCACTCCCCTCCCCTAGGCCAAGAAATTCATACTCTCCCTCACTCACCTTCTAACCACAGATCCCTATCCCACACCTATAGTCACCTTAGCCCTCACAAGGCTCCAGAAACCCTGTCAGCTGCTCTTGCCCCTGGCACACAGCCACCTGTGGGGCATCAGGCCCCATGGTCAGTTCCTTCACGCAGATGTGCTATGTTGCTCTATGAGTATGGAGTATGGAAGGCCTACTGGAAAGGCAGACCACTGGTATTAGAATAGTGCTAAGATTGCGATAACTTTAAAAAGATTATTGAAATAAAAACGAAAAAGAAAATAACATTTAGGTGGTCAAGCTAGATGGACAATAAGTACCACCTGTATATATGCCTCCACAGATTTCTGTCTCTCAATAATTTCTCTTCCCTATTCCCACCTATAGTTTGTCTGTTTTGTTTCTTTATATTGTGATAGCAACTTTTCCAGAATTTGATTTCTCCTTACCTTAAAATGGGCTAACGCTTTGCAGATATTAATAAATACATAGGTATGATCAGAAAGAAAAGGGCTGAGTATTGACTGTGTCTTTCCAATGTTGTTATTTGCAAGTAACTATGAGTCATTTCCCTTGCTTACGGGTGCAGAGTTTCTGAGTTAGAAGTTTGAGTTATAATTTTAATATTTCTGTTGTAAATCAAAAGAATGTCTTTAATATTAATAGCCTGACTGTTTAAATTATTATTATTTGTTCTTAGATAGCTGGTAGGAGAAAATAGAGGTTATAATATTTTAATTTTTTAAAAAATGATGTTTCCAATATTGGAGTAGGATAAAGCTCTTCACATCAGTTTGCATTATCTTAGACATGAGTTATATCAGTTGATTACATAATAAAACTATTTCTAATGAGTTTTGCCTGGTCAAGGGATGGTGTTTTAGCTTCTGCAGCTTCAATCCAATAATGAATTATCTAGTTTGAAGGTGGACAGCAAAGATGAGGCTGGATGTAAAGCCAATGAATTTTTTTTTTTTTTTTACTAACCCTAACCCTAACCCTAACCATGTGTTGGCAGAAATAATTCGTGTATGAAGGATATACATAATGCTTGTTTGTTCATACAATTTATAAGCTGCCTGACTCTGGACAAGTTTACAGTTAGGAATAAAATCAGAAAACACAAAGGAATCACGAAGGGCCCCCAAAACAATATATATAATTGAAAAAGAAAGCCTTCCAACAGGGCTTACTCTTCATTGTGCTGCAGAGCCTAGGAGAATAGCTAGATCTTTAATAGATTCCTGAGCATATCAAAGGGAGAAGCATATGGATCTCGAGGGGGGGGGATATCATTCCAGAGATCAGGCACCATGACAAAGAAGGCACACTTACTGGGTCCCACAAGATGACACTGTTTAATTGATGGAACCTGGAGTGTGCATGTTTGAGCAACCACAGAAAGAAAATAATAAGCAGACTTAATGAAGGAATCTGTCTCTCTGTGCTTCCTCTCCCAACTTTCTGGTCGGGTTTACACAAAATTTTAAATCTTATATGGGGTTTTACAAAATCCTTAAGGGTTTAAGGTGCTGTTCTTGTTCACACTATATGCTAAGACAATGGCTGGGACATTCAGAAGAGATGATAAACATCACAGGCTACATTGTCATCTTAAAAGATTATTTTGTTCTGAAACATTCCACCTTCTGCTTATAGAAGATTTCATAAGTATGTGCATATGTGTAAGTTAACCTTGAAAGGCTTATTCTGTCATTCAGTAATCAATAAATTTGGGAGGTATTATCTGCAAGAAGATTAATTGATACATTTCAAGGAATGGATAGCTGAAGAATCAAGATTTCCAGCATTGCTGATTTTTCACACCAACTCAGAGTGCAACAGAGATTCTTACTCAACATTTCAGGGAATTTGGAGAAGTAGTCTCCATTCATTGGGAGATCTTGGTCTCATATCTGATAGCAAGAAGGAACCAGATCTTTACTTCCGATCCGGGTACAGCCAACAATTATTCAATCCGAAGATGATACTGTAACTGTATTCTGATATGATTACATCCATTCTGGTTGCATGTTAATCTGATTTTTCCTGTGCCAAAAATCTTATCTGTAGCAGTGTCTTAAATTAGTTTGGTGTGACTAATACCAGGTAATCTCTTGACTAGATGGTCTCCTTTATCAGGTATATCTTAATGTCACTAATGGGAACAATTTCAAAGGCATTCTGAGTCCAGCAAGCACAGTGGATGGGGAAAAGAGGAAGATCAGAGCAAAGTCGAAACTCTCTTGTTTGGTGAACGCTCAAAGACTTTGTGAATATATAAACACAAGTAAGGGGAAAGCTTCTGTAGGGGAACAGGAGTAATGGACTAAAATAAAGAATAGGGCAATACATTGTTCCTAGTGGAACACACACTCCCATTACTCTATAGCATTATCAATTACCTTTGGATTATTACATATTCCACCCAAATGAGTCACGGACAGCTATTTCCTAATGGGGAAGTATTACTGACAGTGTATTAATGAACAATACATTGTTAACAGGGAAAAACTTCAAAGGCTCATAAATGCATTTCAAAGAATACAATATGGTTGGCATGTATAGTCACATATCTGGGGGACATGGCAAAATGTGTATCAAGGAACACACTGGTCCTAGTGTAATTAACTAATTTTGATCAAAGAGGTTTAAGAATTGAATGGCCAGGGAATTCAATTATGGATTTCCCAGTGTACCACTGTTTGTTAAACGTGTTAGATAATTTCCTGTGGATGGATATAGTTGCAGATGCGGCCTATACTTGATGCATGTGTAGGTGTGTGTGCGAGAGACAGAGAAAGAGAGAAAGAGAAGCATTTCTTAAAGGATCAGCAGAGAAACATGGCTTGGATAGTGAAAAATGTAAAAGCTCTTTGGCAGTCTCATCTTCAGAAACAATGTAGTAATTTTTATGGCATTCCCAAGCAATAAATTTCCAAGAAGTTCAGGTTGTGTTGATTAAGTATTTGTTCTTTGTCCATAACCAAAAGCAGGGGAAGACCTCTTTTTTCAGCAGAGGGATAGGGGTGACATAATAGTGATGTTGCTGGGCAGAGAAAGATTTCATGGAGATATGGTTTTATTTAAATAAAAAAAAGTATTACAATTCCAATATATTAAACACACTACAATATAGACTTACTGCACCTATTTTGTTTATGTATTTTAATGGGAAGTAGCTATTTGGTATTTGTAAGAGATATGATCCTAAAGGGTTATAGGGACAGCTATTGATAGTTTGCTTACTCTTTCTCTATGGTGGGGGCAGTCTGTTGAATAATATTCCCTATGAAGAAGAAATTTATGTCACTGATGCAATTCTAAAAATAAGGGATTTATTTGGAGGCTGGTTTAATGCAATTGCTTGTTAAAGCAATTAACTGTCTACTACAATTATTTAAAAAAAAAAACACTCTGAAACCCATCTAAACTATAAAACCTGGACTTAACTGGCTTCTGTATTGGGCTGTTTAAAGATTTATTGCCTAACTTACATCAATGTGAAGGTTAATTCCATGGTTCTAATTAATATTAATGAATGTCCTGGCAATGGTGGTTGTGAGCTGGACCATGTCATGATTTACACTGGGCTGAACAACAGAAGAAAAACTCTTAGAAGAGTTAGTTAGCACTAATTAAATTACCTATCATATTATCCTCACACTTCAGTTAAACATCCCAGGGCCATTTACCTGCTCTCTATACTTGTCACTTCTGTTACTTACTGAGTTCCAAACTGTCATGTTACCTTAACGGCATTGCTGTTCCTGTTTAGTACACAGTGGGCATCACATAGAAGGCAAGTTAAGGTATATCCTGTATGGTTTGGAGGATTGCATTTGGCCTCATATCATATGCCAGAAAGTGTATGATAAGGCATAAACTTAAAAAAAAAAACAGTTTACTTGCAGATTTGTGTGCAGTGCTAAAAGCAAACTATACATGTGGTGGTGCTTCTATCACAACTGGGATTAGAATATGAATAAAATAAATATAGAAAATATCCGAGAATAGAACTGGGTAAAACAGAAAGAATTCTAGGAAGAAGAAGCTAACAATGCATTTTGATAAAAAACATCTTAACATTTTCCCCCCTAACTTTGATCTTATAACAGATACCAGTGGAACTCAGCCAGGAAGGATCATGAAATGAAGGGCACTAGAATCATAAATGCCTTATTTGATTCTTACATAGATGGACTACAAAATTACAGAAAAAATGTTAATTATTTTACCTACATAAATCTCTGCCGGGAAAATATACACTGAGAAAGATTTTGACACAGTAATATTTAATGATTTAGGAGAGAAGATGCTCTTAAGTTATTTTCTCATAAATGTCTGTTGAATATTCCCAGTGACTTCCGGTAACTTCACCCAAAGTACAGGGAACAAACCAGTAGAACATGAAGTCCTAATACAGGGAGGCAAATATGACATTGTTGGTATTACTGAAACCTGGTGGTATCGAACTCATGATTGGAATATAGTACTGGAAAAACTATGGACCCCCCCCCCCCACAAAAAGGGGTGGTGACACATTATTTGTAAAGAATGACTCCACCTGCATGGAAATTCATGACCCCAAGGGTGAAAACCTGTCTGAAAAGCATATGGAGAAATACTAAAGGAAAAAGAAACAATAATGATGCTCTTATGAGTGTGTATTACAGGTCACCCAATGAGCAGAAGATATAAACAAACTCTTCACAAATCAGGTGTCCTGGAAGCATACCCACTGTGATAATGGGAGACTTCAACTATCTCAGTATCAGCTGGGAGTGAAACTCTGTGGCAAATAGGAAATCCAACAGGTTCTGGGTGTGACTTGCAGACTTCTTCATTGTTCAAAAGGGGTTCTGCTATACTGGATTTTTTTTTAACAAGAAAGAAATGGGTGATGAAGTGGAAGTCATAGGAAACTTGGGAGAGAGTGACCATGTAATATAATTCATCATATTGCAGGTATTCAGATTAGTGTTCTAGATTTGAGCTGAGTTCAATAAGTTAAGGGAAAAACTAGGAAGGATTCCATAGATGGAAATCATGAAAGGAAAAACAATTCAGGAAATTCTGAAAAATAAGATCATTAGGGCCCAAACACAAACAATACCAGAAAGAAAAACAAGAGAGAGTTGATGAGATCAGTATGTATAAAGAGCTGTCTGATAAACTGAAGCAAAAAGAACAAGTTTAAAAAAAAATTAGAAAGAAGGGCATATAACAAATACAGAATATCAGGAAATAGCCTAAATCTGTAAGGATGGGGTCAGAAAGGCTAAGGCTTAGAATGAGCTAAGGCTTGCAATGAATGCCAGAAATAACAAACAAGTGTTATTTGCATATATCCGGAAAAAGAGAGAAGGTAATGATTGGTCTGTTGGTTGGTTATCTTTTCAAGGATTTTCCCACGTATTGATACCAGGATCTGGGTGTCCTCCTAGAGAGGTGAACTCACAGAAGAGTGTCAAGGAGATACAGGTGATCTTTCCATGTGTGTTATGGTGTGTATGAAATAGAAAATCCCAAATCCTTGAAAATAAGAGATGTCTCATTGCCCCCTTCTCCCCCCCCCCGCCCAGTATTTGTGAATCAACATTATAAGCAGGTGGAAACTCAAACACCCCCTGCTATTCATTAGTGAAAAGTTAAATTGGCCCAGGAGGCAAAAACCTGGGCTGCTTAAGCACTTCCACAGGCAGGCCTGCATCTTCCTGAAAGAATAATATCCCTGGCAGAATTAGGGATTCTGACTTGTTCTTGGAAAGTCATATATCCCTTTTGGGCACTATCATGCATCTACAAAATAGCTCCATTGCAATCAAACTCAACCTCTGTGGTGGAAATCCATTTGTCCTTAGTTGGTGACATGAAAAGATTTCTCTCCTCTTTCCCCTCCAGTAGTCTTGCCTATTGCGCAGAGTTGTTTTGCTCACTTTACAAAGGGAAATGTATTATGAATTTCCCTTCATTCCCTTTTCTTTTCTAAAACCACATTTAACAATTGATTTGTGTATTGCATGAAAGTTACGCAGTCCTTTAGATGCATTTTCTATTTTATTTTTCTTTGATTCAAAAATATGTCAGTAATCTTTTTGTTAACATAAAAGATAAAGGATTAGTAATGCAAGATGCAGGTTTTTTGTAACCTTCTTGAAAGCAGCCTATAGTTTCTTATCTGCCTTTAACATTCATTTTCCTGAAATGGAAAAAAAAACCCGCTTTACTTCTTTAAAATAAAATGAACAATATTTGAGTCAGATGAACGATGGTAGCAGAAAAATTTACTGCAGCTAGAAAAATTGACAGGATGGCTTTCCTCAAGAGCAGATATAGATATATAGATATATATATATATATATCTCACATACACACTCCTTTCATATAGAATGCAAAGTCCTGCACTGTTCAAAAACAAATTATTATAAGATACTGCTGTGTAATTAATTCCACAGTTTGCTTAAGACTCACAAAGCACTGGGGGTGGGGTGGGGCAGCGGGAGAAGACCCAAATGAGGATTTGTGTGCGCCAGTGCCTAGGTTGATGGGTCAGGAGGAGCATTTGCTTCTTTGTATAGGGAAATTGAATATCCAGGCCTTAATCTTTTCGAACAAGGACAGAATAGGCCTAGCTCTGGGCAGCATATTGAGCAGACATAATTAATGTGCATCTCTTTTCCGAGCCTAGAGTTAAAACTATTTCTCTTATTCTGAAAAGAAAAGAAAGGCCTATTCTTAGCTTCAGTGAGGACTGCATTTCTTCATATTTGGGAAATCTTTTCTCACATCCAAACCAGTGTCCTCTGCTGGTCCCACCAGAATAAACCTGGGAATACTTGGAGCCCTACACTTTATTTACTTATTTATTTATTAATCAAATTTATAAAGCCTCCCATCTCACGAGAAGTGACTCTGGGCGGCATACAATAATCAGTTAAAAACAATACATATATAAAAAGCAATTAAAAATATAAAAGGTCAACATTAAAAAATAGAGAGTAATTAAAACTAAAATATATATACAAACTCAGGGGTTCCCAAACTCTTCAGCTCATTGACCCCTCCATGAAATGTCAGATTGTTCATCGACCCCCAAACATTTATTACTATATGAAAATAATTTAATAAATACTACTTTAACTACTACTACTACTACTACTACTACTACTACTAAAGACAACTCAAGGCCGCTTCTTGCTGGCAGCTGACCATCCAACCCTGGATAACACTGTCTTACTGCTAGCCAACTCACCTTCAGGACTAGGGACTGGCGTGAAGCTCTACAGAGATCCTAAAAGTTTAATTGATTGTGATGGAAATTATCACTAAACTAAGCAACTGGTGCACACAAAACAAACAAAATTGCATAGTTCGCATGGGGTAACATGAAACAATTGAACAACACTAAGGACTCCTTTTACTACAGATAAAGATTCCTCCTACTACACATAATGATGTTCTACCAATTGTACTTGTTTTGGTATTCTCACTGATTGATGCTGCCAATGGATATTGTCAGATTCAGACAGACTCAAATTATGCCAAATTAACTGAGTTTATTATATCATTTGTCAGATTCTTCTTTAAAGAACTAACTTGGGAATTTTGGAACTTCTAGACCATTTCATATGGAAACATGTGTACGCATAAAACACCTGGATAGCATTTAGGTATTCATGGATGATATCTTGGTTTATGGTCTTATTACAGATGAACATGACTTATGGCATATCTTGTTCATTGCATAAATGAACATGCTGTGCAGATTGAAAGAAAGTAAAAGCTATTTTAGGAATTAACCTAGATAATCCACAGCTGAGCTAAAGAGATTTTTGGCTCCTGGAAGATTTGTAGCACAATTGCAAGAGGTCATACACTTTTCAACTTAACTGCTCAAAAAGATACCATGTGGGGACTATACACAAGATAAAGCTGTCAGAAATGTCAAATAACTTTTAATTTGGTTAAGAGTGCTGCTTTCTATGCTGTCAACTGGCATACTGTTGTGAGTGCCAGTGCTAGCAGTTAGTTGGAACTTTGTTTCAAGTTAATGAAGGAGAACTGAAGCCAACAGACTGTTCTTCAAGAACATTCATAGACCCAGAACCATGGCACACTCAAACTGAGGAAGAATGTGGGCATACCTTTACCGATTATAATCAGTCACACGTACACCACAAGCATGGCTGATTGGTTTTATGGTAACTGCAACAAGGCTATTATATGCACAAAGATGGAAGAAATACCAATAATGGAGGAATGGATTGGGAAGATGGCTGAATTTGCAGAAACGGCTAAACTGACTTGTTGATTAAGGAGGGAACTACAACCATTTTTATTAAGGACTGGAAACCCTTTATGGACTTTTTGCTGAAAACAGATAAAAATGAACTGGTGATTTCATGATTTATTGATTAAAAAGGCTTGGTTATGGGAAGAAAGGAACCATGATGTGTAATATGGGAGGGTGGAGATGGTAATTGCTATTTTTGTAACTGCTGCAAAGATCAGAAGTCGCTTCTTTAGATATCTTCCTTTTTCTTTCTTTTTTGTTATCCTTCACTTTCTCTTTTATCCTTTCATAATTTCTTTCTTTTTCTATTTCTTCTTCTATGTTTCTGCAGTTTTCAAAATCTTTGTAAAATCTTCTTTGAATAAAAATTATTTAAAAAAAACCCAACAACATATAGACCACAAGCCATTGGCTCCACAGCTTCCATGGATTTCATTTGGATCAGGTACCAACAAGGTGCCAATATGGTTTCTCTGGATGATGTGATATAACCCTTGTACTGAAATTTCCAGGCACAAATATCACTAAAATTCTCTGATCTTGATTCAATAAATCTTAGAAAAAGTGAAGTCTTACAAAACAATATGCACCTCAAAGCCTATTTCTTCTTATTTTTTTCCAATGTACTGTATATGCTACATTACTACTTCTGTCTCAGAGCTCCAGGCAATACTGAACTTCAGAATGGTTAGTCATCACATATAGACAGCATGCCTACTTCACTCAACTCATTTTTTATAGAAAGAGGAAGATTTATAGTATCACAATAACTAATTTTCTATACTGACAGAATTATTATTCAGCTGGGATGCAAAAAGAGGTGCTGAAAAACTTCATGAAAGCCACTTAGGCATCACCGAGAATGTGAGGACTATCTGGTTGAATCAAAATCTCAAAAAAGTTATTGCACAATGTGATTATCTCAAGAAAAGAACTACTGATAGTTGTACTAATGCCAGATAAACCCTGCAAGAGAATTGGAGCATGAACATGGAGGTCATAAGTAGTTAATTGTCATACACTATTGTTTCAGGTATCTTGAGGTGGCATTAATGGCTAAATATCCTGATGAGCTCTTAACAAACCAACCCCACAATTCATTGGGAATGATTTGCACTATTTGAAGAAAAATATTACTTTATTTATATTACAACCAGTCCACACTATTCACAGGGCAATGGAAAGTAATAAGAGTAGATCAAACTGCAAATCAAATTCTAGTGCAAAGGGACTTATTCTTAACTTTATTACATTTTATACAGCAATTTCTGTCCATACTGCTATAAAGCTCAGCACAAATCATCGTGATCAATAGCTACAAACCCCAGTTCCATCCTGGCCTGATTTCAAAGCAGCATACATATTCCATTCTGATAACCATCGTGGTTTGCCAGAAGTGCCTCCAGAGTGCAAGATGCAGAATAATTAGCAGCTGTACAGGTACACTGTCATCTGAAGAATATAGGATCAATGTATCTAACAGAATTCCAACTACGCGAAAGAGAAGACTCTTGAAGAGCTAGTTTCAGAGAAACTGCAGAACTTCCAGAAGTGGGGTCAAGCAAGATAAACTTGCCAACAGATCAAGCCTCTGAGACTGAGTTCAGTTCAGTTCTTCATCTGTATCAAAAGAATGACAAACACTCAAGCACCATAATGAAGCTCATGTGCCCCATCCTCAAGAACAACAGTTGGGACTTTTAGAGTCATCTGAAAGCCAACACTTTACAGTTTGTGTAGATAGCGATAGCAAACATTTATTGGGGTGGGCTAATCCCTAGCTGCCATTAAATGTGGCTGATATCTTCTCATCACCTGGGAGTTAGGAAACTGGAATTTTTGTTTGTTTGTTTATTGTGGATTTACAGAGTATTTATAGTTCATGACTAAAGAAAGATAGTAAGGTGTGCTCTTAATCATTGGATAGAAAAGGGAGGAATCCTTGATACAGCAAGGACAACCCAGGAAGAACAAAAGCAGGAGTGATCTGGTGAGGTTTCTACTAGAAAAGCAGACTAAGGACTGTAAGCTGATTATATAATTTTTTCCTTGAAAAAATAGTAGTAAGTTGTTGCTTAACTGAAAGTTTTAGGCTAGTTTATTAAGAACAAACAGATGGGAATCAGCCTCACACTCTCCTGTGCCTTAGTTCCTTCCAATTTGCTGTTTTCCTGTTGGTAGTGTTAGAGCTGGGATGGGAAAACATTTTCAGGCGGGGGACTGATGGAGAATACTGCAAGAGAGGGTGAAGTATCCTTTGTATAGCCATTCTAGCTTAACTGTAGCTGAAGAGGTAAGCCCATGTTTGATAAATATTTGTGGATCTGGCTTGACCATAGGCTGACATTTTCAAATACTTAGCTTTTGGCTCTGCTTTCAATTAATATTTCAGCTGAACATGAATTATGATAAAAGTTTATCTAAACACATGGCTATTTATCATGATGGAGTTATGCCACTAGAAGTACAGTATTTCTTTTTCTCCTAATACTTGTATGCAAGCCAGTTTGGCGTAGTGATTAAAGGCAGTAATCGAGAGACTGTGAATTGTAGGTCTCACTTAGGTATGAAGCCAGCAGGATGACTTTGGCCAATCATTCTCTCTTAGTTCTAGGAAGAAGGTGATGGCAAACCCTTCCAAAATTGTTGCCAAAAAACTGTATGGATTTTTTCAGGCAGTCATCAGCTGTTAAGACTGCCTTGAACACAAAATAAAAAATGCTACATATGTGTGGGGAAGGGAACATTGCCCTTATCCATTCTTAATACTGACCTACAAGAATTCCTTTTTTGAAATGATGCAAAACTTATATTTACACGATTGACCAAGTCTATGTGGCTCCCGGCACTATCCTCAGCATCATGAAACTATGGAAAGGCATACTCTTCAAAGCTAGAAAATCTCTGCATATGGTTTTATAGATGGCATACCTAGAAGCTTCATTGGACAATTCCAACCATCTGAAATACTGAATATGGAGAAGACCATGACACTGTGTTCCAGGAGTCTTAGGAGCTGATAAAATTTCCTGGTTCTGGATTGGAGCTGATAACTGAAAAAGAGGATGCAACAGAAGTTTTCTTTTGTCAACATATCATTAGAAACAACCGTTAAGGTAACTATGGCTTTCAATTCATAACTCACTGTTTGGGAGTGATTCATGGCCAGAAGTTGGGCCTCTTGCTGCAACCTTGTATGATTGCTTACTGTCTAATACTCCTCCCTATATCAGGTCATTGCTGCCTAGATCCTAACTTTTACTCTCACTTTCTTACTTTCCCTACTGCTGAATTAAAGTCCTTGAATCAGAGGAAAACTATACCGCCATGACAATTGTGGCCTAACTGCCAGCCCTAATCCTACATTTACTGTGTCTGTCACTGACTATGTCACCATAGTCAGTGGTGCTGTCCTGACTATGCACATGCCACATATGATAGGCAAATCGCTTGGTAGAATGCATCATCTTTGCTGCCTCCCTCTTCAGCACATCACCAGTTGGATGGAAAAGTATCCACAGATCATGGCATGGGGAATGGGATGGGTCTGACTGCAGGACTCTGTCATCACTAGGTTTCTGGGTTCCTTCCTGCGCCCTTCCACCTATATCCTTTTCTGTGCTAACCAGAAGTGAATAAAGTTTTTTTTAAAAAATCAGAGTCATTTTTATTTACAATTTCAACCAGCAATGGCTTGCAGATTCTGCCATGTTTTCTTTGGGAGACAATGGCAGGGGAATTAGTTTTATAATTTCACTTAGTCGTATAAGTGCTATGCAGTTTAGCTGTTATACCATTTCATTATTTCAGCCTTATGCAAAATCAGTAAGGACAATTGAGTTAAACCATTTATAGTATTGTGGCTGAGCAATCTAGTGCTGTTGCACAATTCTGACAGACCATTGGCACACTGCTACTGTATTCAGCTTTTCTTAACAACTATACGTATGTTAAGAATTGGGTTAGCAGTCCTGCCCATTTTTGATTATGTTGTCCTTTCCCACACACTGTTCCAGGCTGGGCATGCTCTTTCTCTGCATCAAGGTCATCTGGTTGGACCAAGGAAGCATGCCGTTTCTATAGCAGTACCTTCCCTTTGGAAATCCAAAATTAGCCCCAACCCTGTTAGCTTTCCAGAAGGCACTGAAGACTGAATTTTTTTCCCCTGGGCATTTGGGCCATGATGTTAAATGTGCCCATCCTGGGAGATGTATGATGTGTTTCATCATCTGGAATGTATTTTTATTTTTGTTATTATTTTTAATTTTGTGTTAGTCACTCAAAATTGCTCTGGGAAGTTAAGCAGCCATATAAATTGAATAAACAAACAAACAAACAACAGACTGATAGCAGGCAAGGCTGACCAGAGCTCAGAGAGAAGGAATTTATTTATTTCAATCAATTAACCTGGCTACCCATCTCACAACAGCAACTCTGGGCAGCTAACATAAATTTAAATCTCAGTAAAAAACAACCAGTAAATAAATATACATATACATATACATATACATATACATATACATATACATATACATATACATATACATATACATATACATATACATAGAGTGGCAGCCAAGGACAACAACATTTAATACACAAAACATCCATCTCTATTAACCTCCCAACTCCCATGACTAGGAAAGCAGGCATATTTTTAAGGCTTTCTGAAATACCAGCAGAATCTTGGGGGTGGGGTCATGTATGGTATCCAGAAGGCAGCTGCTACAACCGAAAAGGTCCATTTCATAGGTTGCACCAGATAAAACTACTTAATAGATGGGACATGGAACATGCTCCTGTTGGACCAAGTGGGGCAGGTAGAAACAATTGAACAGAGGTGATCCCACAAATGTGCCTGAAATGACCAATAAGCAGCATTGTTGATACCACCCTTTATTAGTCACCTGACCTCTGATGTAATCGGTGGTGAAATAATGGATTTTATACACTTTGAGACTGCTGGTGGATGCTATTGGTTTAATGAGGAAAATGCTGTTTTAACACCAGCTCTACTAAGGCCAGTTTAAGCCAGTCCTGCTTATGGAATGGAAGTGAGACGAGGGCAGTATCTTGGAACATGGCAAAACAAAAGATGTGGATAAGATATGTTTGTACCGTGGTTAGCTGCTGTTGAGAAAAGGCTCTCTAGACCTTCACAAAATAATCATGCTGGTTTGGCTTTGACTTTTGGATTGACCTGCTGAGTACTTTGTGTGTCTCTTTAGTCATGAATAACCATATTGTTGGATGTGCAGAATGTTCCTTGCATGAACTGTCCTCCCCACAAAACATTCTGTAGATGGAACAGCTGATTTCTGATGGTGCCTGCTTGAACCAAAAACATATTCTGAGTGCTTAGTGCTGACGTGGAATGGAACAGAGGCTGTTTTATTTTGGACAGAAGTGGTTGGGGCAGATGTGGGGAAAATGTCAAGGGCATCAGTGGCTGAGGAAGAGGCAGGGGAAGGACAGAAGAAAAAGCACTGGGAAAAACAGGTGATGAGTTGGCCAATGGAATATGCCACACCAGGCAGAATTGTGATAGTATTTTATCACAGTTACACATAAGAGAAACAAGATATTGACAAATACACAGAGATATTTATATGCATGTACCTGGACTTCCAGGGAAGGTATGGTGAACTAAAGATGCCTCAGCAAAAGTGGAGCTGGTGACCGCAGCAAAGACCAAGGAATCAGTGAGTAGACCAGTTCCTTGGAACCTCTCCAGATAAGGAGCGGAAGGGAGATTGCCCACATGTTCTCCGGATGGCTGCTGTTTGTGAGAAGATCGCAGGACAACAGTTTTCCATGGGTTTGAGCACTGGGAGACAACAGGATTAGACATCTTGCTCACAACCGCAGGGGAGACTTTTAAAGGACACTAAGTCGCAAACCTCACTTTCTAATCACTTAGAAATTGCTCATTAACTATTTCTAAGCTATTAAAGACCTCAGACCAACAAGTTTTGGTTTTCACAAGACACAACAAAGATAAGCAATTTCATGATTTCAAAAACTGGACAGTAGAGGGGACTAAAGGTTTTAGGTAGAGGAAAGATTTACAAGCCTGTGAAATGTTGCAAAATGTTATAACAATGAAAATACTGAAGGAGACTTTTGAAGAATGGAGTCAGAAATTAGTAGCCACAATATCAACAGTGTCAGTAATGATGTCTGCCTCAATGGATAGACTATGTCTAAAAGATGTTATTGAAGAATTGACAGATGTAGAACAAATCTGACAAGATAGAAATGGTATTGAAAGTGGACTTACAACTGACAGGCCAAGAGAATGACTTAGAAAAGGATGTTTCGCTGGATCTACAAAAGAAACTGGCTGAGGTTTTAAAATTGAAAAGGGAAATAAATACAAATGACAAACCAAGAGAGTGACCTGGATGATTTTTTCTTATTGGGTTTACAAAAGAGTCTTGTTAAAGCCTTGAAGAGCTCTGTGTGATGGGACAAACAAGAAATGAAGAGAAATAAAATCCTATGACAATAACTGAATGAACTAAAGTTTCAGACTGTTAGAAGTAAAAGAATATAAAGTTGGTTTATTTGATCAAGGTTAAAACAAGATATGTTATTACTTTTGGCAACCCTTTATGGACTTTCTGCTGACATCAGACTGAAAAGATGATGTTTTGTGGATTTCTTATAGATAAGAGATGGGATATGGGATGAAGAATAAATGTTTGTAACCTCAGAGGGGGTGAATAGTCCCTAAATTTGTTCATACTTGTGATGAAGGTTGGAAGTCACTTCTTTATATATTTCTTTTCTCCTTATTATATTCTTTTCTCTTTCTTCTCTCACTTTCTTTTTTTCTTGCACTTCTTACTTCTTTCTATTCACTTTGTTTCTTTAAATTTAGTATGTATTACATTTTACTATTATAATCAAAATTTTTAATCAAAATTATATATATGAAAAAACAAATATTTATATGCATGTACCCAAAGACACAGAATACCCAAACTCTTTCTTAAGTATAATAACTTTCTTAAGTATAATACCCAAACTCTTTCTTATGTCTTGGACATAAATGGTGTGTCCAAGCTCAGGGCATATGTCCATAAGCAGTGAAAGCTGTCTGGAGTAAATATCCTCCAATGTCAATACACAAAAGTCTAATACACAAAACATTCCTGGTCAACAAGACATTCTGATCACTCCAAACCAGTTGGGGCCATTGAAAAATGATCTGACTAGCTTGGCAAACTTACACTAGGAGTAGATCTAAGATTCCAACCAGGAAGATGAAGAAGCTTACAACCAGGAATCAGGTAATGCAGTAGACAAATGAAGAACCTCTCTGTGTATGAAATTGAAAGAGGAATCTCTCCAGATCCACTAACTCAAATCCTTAATACTGAGAAGAGGGTTCAAGATGTTAAGGTAATGTTGAACTATATACCACAAATTTGGAATTTAATGAATTATAAAGAACTTGGATTTACCATGAATGGGCTGTAGACAAAAATTGTTTTATTTCAATGAAAATAATCTCTCATATCTGATTTTTCATCTTGGATGAATGAAAGGCATTCACTCTCCACCTATGAGCTTGTTACATATTGATGTAGAGGGAACTCTGACTGATAGTCTTCTATATGCTCAAGGTTTAGTCCATTGTTTCAACACTGAGGCTTTTTTTCATATAAGTATCCTCTTATATATTTATTTGTCATATTTATATAGCTGCCCATCTCACAATCCAGTGACTCTGGGCAGTGTACAACAAAGTTAAAATATACAAATACTAATATTAAAACTTTAAAATTATAAGACACAAAACTAAACACAGATATTATTTATTTGAATATAAATTATATAAAATTTAATCCCCTTTTTCCCCTGTTTAGTTTCTATGTTTTAATTTTCCTTTCTTTTTTTCCCCTCCATCCTCTCTCTTATTCTGTATGTAGTTACATGTATGTGTATGCATGATTTTTTAAAATTCACTTCCCTAGGGCTATTAAACCTGTGCTTGAAAAATCCATTTGCTGTCTTTTTTTTTTTTTGAGTCAGTCTTGACTCTGGACAAGCCCCTGCAGTTTTCTTGGCAAGATTTCAGAAGTGGTTTGCTATTGCTTCCTTTCTAGGGCTAAGAGAAAGTGACTAGCCCAAGGTCACCCAACTGGTTTCGTGCCTAAGGTGGGACTAGAACGCACAGTCTCCCAGTTTCTAGCCTGGTGCCTTAACCATTACACCAAACTGGCTCATTTGCTATCTAGATGGCAGCAAAGAGGGTTAGAGTTTTCCCAGTTGCCCCATTCAGCATAGCCAATGGGAAGGGTGCTTCGAATTTTGCTTTGGCCACATGATTCTGGAGATCCAAAGGTTTCCCTTCCTTGCCCCAAGAAAACACCCCACTTATTTTGGTGCCCAAGTTTTATTAATCTTTTGCTGTGAGCTGAGCTGGCTGGTTCCATGATTTTGCTCTATTTCGGTGAAAATCTAGACTCTGGGATGATAAAGAAAAAGTGCCTTTTAGTCCTGTGAAAAGTCAGCCTGTTCTAGTTTCTAAGCAGTAAATGCCAGGAAACACAATCAGCCATCTTTCAACTTGCCTCTGGAGCATGGAGAAGATGGCTTCTGTGGATTAATTGCTGACTTTTTGCAAAAACAAGAGTGGCTTTTAGATAACCCAAACACTTATATACAATATTATGTTACAGAAATAGCAATTAACTAATGGTTACTAACTATGAAAACATAACTCGATATTTTGACTCAAACAGGTTGATTGTGTATTTTACAAACTTAATGAGAAGATAGCATTTTTCACTTTTGTTTATAACCTAGTTTATTGTGGCTACTGTTTGCTTCTTAAAGCCATATTTTCCATTGCAGTATATAAAAGATTACTGAATATTTATTTATTTATTAAATTTATATGCCGCCCATCTCCCCCAGAGTAGCAACCTGAACAGTTCCTGCAATTAAACATTAAGCTGAAATCCTATGTACTTTTGTGTGGGATAAATCTCACTGCATTTAGTGGGATTTACTTATAAATGAACAAGTATAGGATCGAGTCCTCTACTTCATATTTTAAACAGGGGAAAAATCTAATTAATGTCAGTTGATGGTGTTCATAATTGTTCTGAAATGAAAGTGTATTTTTATATCAAAGGCAAATAACTATACTAGCCCATACATTCTCCCACTTTTTCCACCTTAATATACATGTGTGTGGGCACACACAATTTTAATATTTCATATATTTTATACGCTTTTATGTCTCTGAAAGAGAAGTGAATTTGTAGAGAGCTTTGCTCTTCAAAACTACTTCAGAGCTGGAAAGTAATTCAGGGTGAAGCCTGTATTAATCTCAGGTGTGAGAGATTTAAATTCAGGCAACTAATGTGAATATAAAATGGGGATTTTTTCCCCTTAAAAATCAGACTGTAATATGCAAAGCATAAAGAAAAATTGTCCTCAGTTTTCTTCAAGAATATTTTGTTTCAAACTTCATCTCTACACTATTCTATATATATTTAATTAAAAGCACACTTCTTTTCTTATTTATACTTGAAATATATTTATTTATTTATTTATTAAATGAAATCCAGTATTGCTAAGGAATGGATGGTGCAAAGGGAAATTCTTACACCTGGGCATAAGGTTATGACTGTATCCAGTATAAAATAATAAGGATATGTTGTATGGTACTGTGGTAGATGATTGTCCAGTTCCTACTTGCTGTTCTTCTGTACTACAGTCTGAAAACACAGTGTTTGTTGTAAAGACTATGAAGGGAAGCCCATGTATAAGAAACAGTTGTCAGGTTTCAGTTCACACTCAAACATAAAGCCAACCTAGGGGATTTTGAGCAAGTACGATCTCTACCCAATCTATCTAACAGGTTTGTTGTTGTAAAGGAGACCCCCATGTGTGAAAGCTTGAGCCCTAGAGGAATGGTAGAATATAAAGAATTTCACCATCCAAAATTATCACTACAATTTATATATTTTGCTTTCCATGCTTGGACTCAAACCCTCTTCTCTATATTTTACTCATGTTGCTTTTTAATATCAATTGGAAGTCATAAATTGTGCTGTATAAAATATTTTCCTATAGTAACCTACCTGGTAAATATTCTCTTTAAAAAAATTTTCCCCCTCCCCAGAGAATATGAGTTGTGGATTGCAGCATATTTGAGGTTATCTTCTGGAAGCTCAATTTTCTAGCCTTGCGATACCTTCTAAGTCTGATTCATTCTATTGTTTTTCTTATAATATTTGCCCTTAACGTGATTTTTGAAATGGCTGCTAGAAAACAACTATCTTAAAATCATGCTTCATACTCTAAGTGAAGGTAAGAGATGACGTATTGCTATATAAGCTTAGATGATATGCCCCATCAGGCATATATAGTAATGAAGACAGTGTGATTATTTTTTATCAACCTTTAGAACCTCCATTAATTAAAGATGACACTTTATTCTATTGTTGCACTATTGTCAATGTCAAAATAAGGAGGAAATTCATTTACAGAATATTTTTTCTGAATGCCCCTATTTCTTAAAGGGATATGATTACAGTGTCTCAGTAAACCTTTCTACTACTATGTAAGATAGCTAGTATAGTTTGAGGAGTATTGGCTTGTATAAGGCTATCCAGTGATTTCAAGGCTAAGGCCAAACATGCTGAGATCTGTCAAGCTTACAGCTCACCCATGATGTCTCTTTTCAGATACAGTTTAGTCCCCAACCCTGTCCTTCAAAACATCTTGGATCTGATGCTGATTTCTTTCCAGAAACACCAAATCTGATTTTAACAACCAGGTCAACCCATGAAAATCTAGAGCATTATCACATTGCTCTAGAGGGGGGTCAACTTTGGTGTTGGAGGCAACTAATAGCATCCTTGTCATTTGCTTTCACATCAGTATTAGAAATGACCTCCTTGACACCTTGCATGGATAAGTCCAAATCAAAAAAATACCAAGCTGAAGGAAAAAAGTATGTTTATAGTGATATATCCATATTGTCTGGATTTTTGCTGCCCAGTTCTAGTAGCATTACTTTAAACATGCAAATTGATGAAGGGGGAGTGTTGCAGAAAACTATGAAAATATCATTTATACTATAGAGAAATAAGACCAAAGACATTTTATCTGCAAGCTGTGACAACTTCATAGGTAAGAGATAATGATATTTTGCAGACAAACTGGAAAGTGTACATGGCATAGTATTGTGACAGACTCATCTCAAAGTAATTACATTTCTGAAACAAAGGCAAGCATTTAAATGCAGTTCTGCAACTTGGGAATGAAAATACTTAAGGGCCTACTTTGGTGCAGGAAATATATATGCTTCATTTCCCTATTCTCAGACTATTAAGTATTCCCATACATTTGATAAGGTTTGATTCACATAGCATGCGCGACCAAGTGCTTTTCTGGGTTTTGACTTAGCATGTATGAACTGAACAAATTGTGGTTTATTCAGTTGTTGGAAGAGCAATCACAGCTCATCATAATGTGTGAATTCAGACTAAGACTTATGTTTCTGTAGGTGTACATAAAATCACAAACTAAAAGTACATTTTAGTTTAATATTATTAAGGTTGTAAATATGGTGTTGTAAAAGGAAATAAGGGCTAAAGGTGTGAATGTGATATTGAATTATATCATGAACATTTTGAACCTATCAAAGTGTGAAGAGCTTTGGAATTATGGTGTGATGGAAGCAGCTAAGAAGATTGTTTTACTCCAAAAGGAAGATTTTAATGTACCTAAGACTTGTCTATGCCTTCTAGATATGAATGACTTTATATAAACATCTTGGAAAATCTAATAATATGATTCATCAAAAGAACATGTACTCTTCCTTATTTTTCTTTTTTCCTTTAGTTTTCTTTTTACTTTTTGCCATTTGTATTTTCTTTTAATTCTGTTTTTGGTTCTTTTCTTTTCTTTTAATAAAGTCAATTAAAAAAGACAACATGAACTATTATATGCTATTGTGGAAAACACACATTGAAATAAAGAAACTATCTGTTCAGGTAATCTTAATTAGGCTTGTGTGTACTGTGTATGTTGAAATTGGTGCATCTAACAAAATGACTGTGTTGACATGTAATCCCCTAATATGTATACAGTGTTTTCCTGGTACACAATGATTAATTTATAGGTTACTTTATTTGAACTGCAGATCAGTCAGAAAATTTTTTCAAAGCATTTGGAAAATTATCTTCCATGTGGTTCTTGAATGAATATGTTTCTGAATAGATTTCATATCATAGCCATGATGATATCAATCCAGTTCTTGAGTTTCTGTTAGGAAAACTCATGTCTTAGTAGCTTGGATTTATTTCGACTGTGAAGTCTTGAATAAGCCAAGGTTAATTTTACACACTAAGCAACCATGATTTGTTCAACTAATTTCTGAGCTGTTTTTTCAGTATCTTCCAAAAATATCTAGAAGAAATGGGTGGAGTATAAAACCAACCAGGAATAAACCAGGTATAAGCAATATACAAAAATCATAGTAAAAGTAAGCCAGATTTGTATTGTGGTTTAGTGCCAGCAATAATTCATGGCGTTTTCTTGACTGTGGCCTGTGCATAATACAAACCTTCAAATATGCCATCTTATGGTTTAGGACTATGTATGCTTCTATTTTGTTGCAAACAAGAAAAAATGTCAGGAGGTTATGGATCTTGGGTGACATATTTACTTTGACTTTTAAACAAAGCAAATCCATACCCAGAAGCATTAAACATATGACTTAAATTGACTTCACGTAAGTTGGATGATTTTTTTTTTCCTAGCGTTTTTCCCGCAAGTGCATGATCTGTCCCCCCCCTCCCCCCGCCCACCGGATCAACCAAATGTTGATCCATCGGTTGCAACAAGAATTGGCAAAAGTGTATTTTTGATCCTGTGTTCAGTCCTGTATATATCACTTCTATCTGAATGGTTCAGAACAGGGATATAGAAGTTGTATATTCAGGGTTAAGAATGACTTTTTTTCCTCACTGTAATACATTCAGTTCAACCAATTTAAATCCATGTCCTTCACTGTAACTGTGTACCAGATCAAAGTCCCCCTGGCACAGATATTATTCCAAGGTTATTCATGAGTAAATGAGTTGACCAGATCCTTGCCTGTGTTTATGGAAAATTCCTCAAACTGAGAATTGCTCCCAGGTCAGTGAATATAGTGACAGATGACATGCTGTTATCAGCTGTTTCAATTAATTAAACTATACATTATGCTTATGAGGCTGACACTTCAGATTAAGCAGCTCAATTAAGTCTTTAATTTACATTTAGTAAGTGAATTATTGTATGTTAATAAAAGATCAATTAGTTATTAAAAAGAACATTGATCCAGGTACAATGAAGATATGAGAGAGACACCAGGTTGACACTGAAATAACTGAAGACTGTATGCACAACATTTATATAACTGCAATATTTCTGTAGTTAGATCACAGTAATCACTACCATAATATACTGTAGTGTTTTACTCATATATTTGGAATGCCTGAAATTTCTTATTATATATTACATTGTTGTTGCTGGCTTCAGTTCCTATAGAAAGCAAATCTGCATATATTTAGAAATTGGTTCAAAAGATCTTTTATTTATTTAAAAATATTATATGGCTGCCCATCTTAAATACATCATTCTGGATGGTTTACAACAAAGCACAAAAAATATATTAACCCCTCCCCTTTCAATAAAACAAGCATAATATATAAACCAAGGCATCATAACACATCACCAATGTCTTTTGGCACAGTCATAGCATGCACACAACAGACTTAGGGTTAGTCCATATGGAGATTCAGCTGCAACATTAGAACACACCAGGCCCTTAGCTGACCAGCTGATGCACTGTTTTTATTATCCCAGTTTCTCCCAGTTTCTTCCTGCTGTTGTCTCAAGGCTCATTGAAAATGGGGGACTTCAGTGGTGACAACAGGTAGGCATAACTGTATTCCCTACTAGGATTAGCTCTGTGTGTGCTTAGACATTGAAGCTGAATTTGTGGCATACATATTACTAAATTTCTCTGTATCACCCCTGGTATCTTGCACTTGTCAAATCCCTTGTTAGCAAGCTTTCCCACTGACAACAATCAGAGATTACATATCAGCTACTGCAAGACTAATGTACTGCTGTGTGGTGTTTTATGATATTATTACATTTATGCTGAATCTAGGTTGATAGTATCTGTTATTGTTATTGATATGCCTAATGATTTTGATAAATTTTGATTTATTGTAATGTAGCATATGTATTGTATGTTGCACTGTAAATTGCTTAGAGTCATTTGTAATACATGCATATATTCATTTCAATTGTGAAATAATCAACTTTGGCAATGGAAATCCTGGTTGTCTAGAGGGGCCATGAGTCATTTTGCTCTTCTGATATGGGCAGTATCTGACTTGTAAGTGGGGTAATTATTACCTCAACAAGCACTCACAGGCAATTGGGAAGAATTGAATTTACTTCAATAAATTCAAGTAAATTCAAAGACTTTACAAGTTTATACACACACAAGCAAACAAAACAGTATAGGATAGTCATTATACAGGTTTAAAAAAAAAAAGAAATTTAGTAGCACAACCTCCAGATATTGTGGAGTGAAACTGTAGAATTGTAAGCCAGCAGGGCCTCCAGATAAGGGGACAAGATGAAGCTTGTTTTTTAGGGAAAATGGACAGTATGGTAGTTAATAAGATAGACTGAGAAAAGTAAAATAAGGAAAAAGCAAGAGCAGTTTTCAATTTTCTATTCCAGAAAAAGGAGAAAATGAAGAAGGCCACTTTTCGGTTGCTGAGTACAGAGGTTGTCTTCTAGATTTACAGCCAGAATTTATATGAGACCACATCCTTCAAGCCTGTTTAAGCTCCCTCTGAGAGTTAAACTGAGAACAATTCTGTTCAGACAGACTCAAGAAGACTTCTTCCAGACAACAAGCTCTTGAAGTAACAATGGGGAAACCATATGGAAGAAGGGCCACTTTTGAATAGAAGCACCAAAATTTGGTTAAAAATAGAATAAAAAGTGGTCATATTAATGCTAATTTGCCTGCGATGTTAGATAGCAATATCTCTCAAAGTATGGGCTCCATACCTCATCACTAGAATCACTGCCATCAAAACCAGAAATTCACATGGAAAACATGCTATTTGATAGGGAACAAAAGGGAAACTAGAAAGGCTGATGGCTAAAGCACACTGTATATGAAACTGGGCTTTGGACTGAGTGAGTGCCTTATAAGAGTGTAAAACATGGTTAAATAAAATGGATCCGTTTTAGTTAACAAGACAAATGCATCAAGTAAAGTAGCAAAACCCTCAAAACAGGAATCATGTTTCAGAGCCGAGAAGAGAGAATACTGGATAGGACAATGAGGAGGAATCATTCACCAATCTTGCACTTGAATCAATGTGCTAAGAGTCCAGCAGGCATCCTCTAGGCATGTCCAGCCAACAACTGGAGAGGAACACAACTGTTGCCAAAACTTAAGCGCAGTTACATGTTTGTTTGTTTGTTTTTTTAAAATATTGCAGAGTCTGTGATATACTAGTCCTTCGGCTGGCAGAAAATTATGCAGCATATAAATTACTGCAGCATAATTACGAATCCCTATCCTGCCCAAGAATGGTGCTATCAAATAACGGTATTCTTATTTACTGTGTGGAGGACATGTTAAAGAAAGTGAATGGTGAATATTTTCCTCCACTCCCACCAAATATTATCAACTGATGAGAAAATGTTCTGACAATTATTTTCCTTAAGGGAGGAAGGGGCTGGAGGAGGAGGTAAGTTTTGACAAATGGCTAGACCAGTGATTGTAGCCATCTGTCAAAACAAGCTGGTTTGGTGCAAGTAGGTGTGTTTAAAGAGAGTGCAGCTCTTCTTTCTGTCCTTTTGGTCATCAGGTTATCATCATTTCATCATAGCAATTCTGCATTAGAACTATTCGAAGGGGACGCTGGGGCGCAGGGCTTAATGATGCTGGAGTTTGCCAGTCAGAAATGGTCGGCACTCCAGCGGTTCGGGCCAGCTCCACATGACGGGGTGAGCTCTTGTCACTCGTCCCCAGCTTCTGCCAACCTAGCAGTTCGAAAGTGTTTCCATCTGTGAGTAGATAAATAGGTGCTCCCATTTTGGTGGGAGGAACCAGCAGCATTGTGCGGGGAGCGGGAACCAGTGCTAGACCTGACCTAATGCTGGATGTGACTGATGCGATCAGCGGGAGAAGACCTATGGAGAAGGAAAAAGCCCGGATGTGCTGTGACTCCTTAGCGACTGCTGCTGGCCATATAGTATAGTTGCTAATGTTAGATAAAGATAAATCAATTGTATATGTATGTGTTGTTAAAGTTGTACTTTGTGAGCCACCCAGAGTTCCCCATTGGGGGAAGATGGGCGGAGAATGAATCCAATATATAATAATAATAATAACAATAACAATAACAATAACAATAATAATAATAATAATAATAATATTCTAGAATAGCACTAAATCCATTTCTCAGCAAAGCCTAACTATCAGCTTATGTCAACAGATAGTTGGGCTCCTTTGGGATGGGGGTTGAACGCTGATGCAGAAGAGAGCTACAGAGAGAGAGAGAGAGAGAGAAATATAAATATGTAAAACAAGGTACAAAGCTGGATTTAATTCAAAGATGCATGTGATGTTCTGGTCCTAACCCTGGTTTTATTTTATCTATCATGCAAGGCTATAGGAACATTTTCCCTAGCCCAATTAAGTGCTTAGGATGATAAATTATGAGAAAATAAAGCAATGGTGATATACTTTTCTCTCATCTGCATGCTTCTTTTCAGGTTAAAATTAGACTCTCTCTGCTTTATATATAAATAAGACATGGAAACAGAGATGACTGCTGTAGCCATTGGGTGAGTGAAGAAAACATACTGTATAGGGCAGTTTGTCATCTACATCAGTAGCAAAATCATAGTTTATGAAGCAAGAAGCCCAGGTTGACCAGGCTGTATGTAGTTCATAGTTTCCCCTGCTTTCCTGAAAAATATACCTATGTGATACGTATGTTCATGAATGTGTGCTTGTTGAACTCATGTTTTTAATTCTAATAATAATCTGTAAATTTTCAAACACGTAATGTGTGGAGTGATCTTCAGCAAGAGAGTCCTCTCTTTTGTATTATAGCAAAAGGTTTTCTTGCAGACTGGTTCACAGCAGTCAGGAAAAAATGTCTTAATTCATCTTAAGCCACCAATGTCAACTAACAATTATTTTGTCAGTTTTCCTAAGCACTCACATGGGAATGTTTCTACAACATAGTCATTTTCTGTCAGGGCATTTGTAATTTGGCAATAATTTAATGTCCCTTGGTACGCTAATTATGTTTATAATCAAATCCAGTCTTCCCCAACCTGTTGGCCTCCAGATGGATTGGATAAATCCCATCACTTCCAGTATGATGTTAATGGGAGTTGTAGTTCAACATAATCTGGACAGCAATATGTTGGCAAAACTGATCTAACTAATCACTACTTAGCTGAAAAACGGATTATGGCTTAGAAATATCACAATGCAAACAACATGTAAAGATGTGCATATCCCAGGAATAAGTAAGTAATCATCTGAATAGAGAAAAATCTAATGCAATAGCATTAAATAATGTTTCTTTTCAGCTGAATGGAAATGGACCCCAAAGCATTATGTGTCTTAGTCTTCTGATACAAACTTCTGTTTATTGAATGAAAGTACTAAGTTTTCAGGAAACCTGAGGAATTGTGCTCAACCTTCTCACTAGAATTATTATCATGCTGCCTTTGTAGATTTAGCATGCATATAAAATTATATTGCTTTATAACAATTATTAGAGATGATCCAAGGGAATTTATGGGGCTCAAGATTGCCATTTTAAAACATTGCCATGTTCAGGGTTTCTTTTCCCCACAATAGGTTTTGGTTGGTGATATAGTGAACTACCTGCTATCTTGCTAAGATGCATTAGGAACTCCCACGGAGAACTGACATTCTCCCATTTAAAGTGGGATCCTCTGTGTTCCCAAAACACTTCTAGACATTTATAAAAACCAACCCTGCTTAGCTTTTTCAGGATCAGCCACCTATTCCTGCAGTTGTCTCTCCAACATCCAAATCTGCTCTGAAGTATTGGAGAACCCTTTGGAGCTGGTTACATGCCAGGGTAGAGGAAAGCAAGGAAAGTTTCATTTGCATGAGCACAAGTCAGTCCACCTGTCTTTAAAATTAGCTACATTTTCCATCATGGAATTAATAACAAACCATTTAAGGCCGATGGTACAGGCAATGCTAAAGACAACACCACTTTCAGACTGGGAGCTAGGAGTAGAGGTTATGCTGGATACCTCCAGTGGCACTTTTTTAATGGGAGAGGGATATTCTAACTTTTAGAAAGCTTTGTTTATGGTAAAGAGGAATAAGTCGGGCCATTACCTGCTGCTTATGTAGCACATGTTGCAAATAATTATTTGCATTTTGGGGGGACCGTAACTGGCAAACAAAATATATTTATATCTATTACATGTAAGCCAAAATGCAGATTTTTGGAAAACAAGAGTCAGTTTTCTTTAACAGATTATGCTATTCAATTTACGTCCAGCAAAAAAATCCAACTAAGGATTTTTACAGAATGAAATTAATGTTTGATTATATTCACCTATGTGGTCCGTTTTTATTCAAGGGAGAGGTGGTTGTTTTTTTTTTAAGTTTAGAATTGTTGTCACTGGTTTTAAGCTGAAGGGATGAGCTGGACAGAAAAATTCTTAAAAATAAAAAAAAAGCAAAATAGGACTTGAATGTAAAAAGCCCTGTTTGATACATGATTAACGCTTAAGTAGATCTTACTGAACTGACACAAATCCCCATTTTGTTGAGAATTAAAATTCTCTCATACAGATTAGTTTACAAAACTTGGGCCTGCAAACACAAGGAAAAGCAGGCTAAGCCAGCAAATATGGCTTGTGCTTTACAGATGTCACTGAAATGTTAGATGGCATGTTATCACCCACCAGTCACATTCTGTGCTGTATGGCATTCCACCTATATACACAAAGCTCCATCTATACATGAAGGGCCCTAATTTATGAGGAAAAATTAAATCCATTGGCAAGCTGAAAAAAGAATCCAAGTGGGACTTTTTTTCTTGCTTTTTAGCTTTATTTTTCCTTCGTGCAAATGCTATTAACAAATCACACAAAGAATTATTTCTGAAGTCTACTTGTTAGAAATCCAAACTAATGGTGGATTTTCAGAAAAGTGTATATCTTTCTTAAGACATGAGAAGATAAAAAAAATGCTATTTACTCAGCAGAAACAAATTAGACTAGCTTGGTAATTAATTGCTTTCTGTCAGGACGGAACATCTCCTAGCCCTACTTTGAGATTTTTTTTTATATGCAAAGCATATTTTTCACTGAGGACATATGTTTTGTAGATCATGAGCAAAAAGAAATGTTAGGGAGTTAGCTCTTCTGTCCTCACATCACCATGAAGCTAAACAGTGAGCGTGCTTGGAGCAGTTGCAGTTTTTATGCCAACCACTAAGGGTTGCTGCTGCATGCTTTGGATGAATAGGGCTTATGTTCCTTCTAGATGCATTTTCAGGGCTGCTTGTCTTGCAAGGTAAGTAAGAGGGAATACAAGAGGGTCTCTGTTCTAGCCCCTCCTTCCTTCCATCAAGATCAAGGTATGGAAACTTGAACAAAATAACTCACTTCTTTGAAGAACTTAATGCAATGTGCTATCAGGTAGGAGTTGACCAGAAAGCTTTAGGAAAAAGATTTGTTACTCAGCAATAGATGAGCGGCTATCAGAGATGCAGATCTGAAAAAAAGATATACGATCTTTTTTCTCTTTCTGGATTTCAGTTTTTACAATGTGCGTGTATGTGAAAAATTAAAAAAATCGCATGATGATAACTTTATAGCTCATCCCCTTCCTCCAAGCATTAATCTAAATTATTAAAATGAGTGAAATTGGTAAATAAATATGAATTATCCCAGCAATCAGTACGCCATTATGAATAGGGAAGGTGTGAGAGATCACAGTGAGCTCATGACATAGAACAGAATTTTACTCAGAATAAGTATTCATTCTCCTTCTCATAGCAGATAATAGATCTAATCTTATGGCCAAATTTTCCTAGCTTCCTGCTGTTGCATTAAGCTTTTGTGTCCTGATTCATATTCTGCTACATAAATTTCATAAACCGGAGCCTCAAAAGTTAGGTATGTTATAGATTGCTGAGATACCCATATATCAACTCAACTGTATTATTTCATAAAGTTTGCAAATAAAAGCTTTAAGTAGAAACAGGACATCTACTATATTATTCCTGGAAATCTGTAGAAAAACATATAGACAGTACATGCATTAGTTAGACGATTGAATGCAAATCAGGGAAACTCATATTCAATTCCACCATGAAATTTACCTCAATATTATGAATCTAAAAATGAAGCAAGATATGGGATGGAGATACAATAATGAAATAAAATATGAATTTGGACTGCAAAATTGGGCCTTTTTCTGTTAAGAACTTCAAAAACATAAGCAGAAACCTTTCAGAAATGGGAATTAAAGGTTTCAAGCAAGCTGCTGATGTGATTTGTCCTAGAACTCTGACGCTACTGATTTCTACTATAATTCTTATTTGTTTATGTTCTTGCTTTTCTGTGCTTGATGGCTGCCATGACCGCTGTTCCTAAAATATACATTTGGGTGATTATTACTGTAATAATACATGCCTACCGAGATATGAGTCTTACTGGCTAAATTCACATACTACCTTTGGGTATTGAAGTAACCCCTTTTGTGGATTTACACAATATAGTGAACCATAAACAAATGGGCTGGATTTGTTATGTTTTGATAAAGCTAACAAAAGTTAAGACAAACCAGGCTCCCTTGTTATGTATATGCAGCCCTGGAGAGTGTAATGTAAATACTCTTTCTGTGGGAGAACCCCAGTAATTTTAGAATTATGTCTTAATTACTGCTTTATGTGGCTGTTTTAACTGTACTGTACTGGTGTATTGAACTTAAGGACTATTTTATTAAAAAATGTTTAAAATGGCATGAATAAATTGTATGCTTCTCTGGCCTTGTATACACACATATCACTTAAACACCGGTACATCCCAATTATATGCAGTGTTGGAAAGGAAAGGCATATTCATTGCACTGGATCTACATTTGATCATTAAACCAGCTTAGAGCAGAACCACTGAACTCAGTGGAACTTACATAATTATGATCCCAGTGATTTCAATAAGTCCTACCTAACAGAAATTCAGTGGTTTTACTTTCAACATGATTAATTTTGGAACAACCTTTTGTGTCAATTAAGAAATCTACAGTACCACTGAAATGCTTATTGCCGGGGCTCTATGGGGCTGGGGATGTGTGAGTCCTCAGTGGGATTGTACTTTCCCCTATGGGACTGGGGCACAATTTGGGGGTCATGTTTCACAGCTCCTGCTCAAAGAACAGATAGCATTTGTGGCTAGGGAGGCCTTTGCACAAATTCCTCTTGTGTGTCAGTTATGCCCTTCCCTGGAGGTTGGGAGGCCCTTACTGGGCAGTCCTTACCTTCAAACAGTCTCTCATGCTTTGGTTACCTCACCCATGGACTACTTTACACAGGGCTGCCCTTAAAAACTAGTTGGAAGCTGCAGCTGGTGCAGAATATGGTGGCATGAGCAATTATGGGTATATCTCATCAGATCCATGTAGCACCTTTGCTCTATGAGCTACACTGGTTGCCAGTAGGCTTCTGAGTGCAATTCAAGGTGCTGGTTATTACCTATAAAGCCCTTAATGGCATAGAGTCTGTATTTTAAAGAAGCTGTCTTCTGTGGCTTCTGCCCAGCCTCTATGGTCAGGCAGAGTTGGCATGCTCTAGGTCCCAGTGATTAAGTAGTGCCACTTCTGGAACACCATCACCCCTCAAATATGTTCGGCTCTGATCCTGGCTGTGTTCAAAGGAATTCTGAAACTGAATTCTTTCCCCAGGCCTTTGATTAAGATGGGTGATATGTTTGATTGTCTTTTAATGGTTGCTTTTCTTCTGGTGTTTGAGTGGAGTTGTGGTTGTTATCTTTATTTTAACTGCTATGTATGATTATTTTTATTGTATACTGCTCAGAGTTGTTATAAAGTTGGGAGATCTTGTACATTTCTAAAAAACAGACTGGTGTAAAAATGTGTAAAGAAAATCAGAGTCATACTACTGACTTTAGTGGATCTACTCTGAAGCAAGTGGGTTGAAATTTCCATTCCAGTCTGTTAAAATCAGCTTCTAAGTGAGATAGTAAAGTTCTGCTGACTTGCACCCAGTTGGGAAGTGCATTTGTGAAGAGTGAGATAAATAAAGTATGCTTGCCTGTGATCTACTAACTTGCAAGTAATGCAGACTATTTGTAACCGATCAGGGATTTATAAACTTCATTTAAGAGATCAATGCATGCTTAAGTTTGTTGGTGAGAAAGCCACCTGGTTTAAAGAAGATGTGAAAGCAGCAATAAAGAATAAAAAAAAATCAATATAAAAAACTTGGAAAAGGAGGAGGTTAATGGCACTGAGTATAAATCAGTGATAAGAGAAGCTTATGGGAACCAGATTGGTACATGTGGGTATGTACATGCAAACAAACAATGAGAAGAAATAAAAGGGTCTTTACTGTTTATTGTTTTTCATGTAATAATTGTGCAGTTTTCTTCAGCTTTGACATGGGATCTAGTTGTCATTTCTCAGGATAGAAATTCTGATCCTATTCAATCACTAAACTATTTTTTTTATCCTAAATAGTTATTTAATGCTGGTACTTGGTGCTATGCAAGATGTAGTATAATAAATATTGTAAGCCATATGTTATTGTGAAACACTTTCACTACAATGTCTCAGTTGGGTGCTCTCTGTAATCCTCTATCAGGGTTGCTGAAAACCATGCTGCTTGGGTGAATAATGGAAATTAAAGTTCAACATGTCCAGAGGGCATCAACTGAGGGAAGCTGTTCTAGCTGTATTATGTTATTCTCTGTTTGAAAAAGGAATGCTTTAATCTGTGGGAAAAAAGATAGTGGTGGGAGCATCTTAGTGCTCCTTGATCTTTTAGCAGCTTTCAGTACCATTGACCATGGTATCCTTTGAACCAGTTTCTGTAACGGCATAAGGGATAACCTTGAGGAACAGAACGGCATAAGGGATAACCTTGAGGAACCTTTGGTCACAGAGTTTTGTGACCAAAACAACGGCCAGTAAAAGAAATCTGATTCCAAATTAGAAATGTGATTTGAGAAAGGATCTCAGAAATGATGCTCCCTAGTTCTTATGAAGATAAAGAAAGGGACAGGGGAAGTGCATTCAGACTTGTAAGATGCCATGCCATGCCATGCCATCTACTATAGTAGATATTATAAGGTTATAGATACTATAACCTTATAATAAAAGTAGTATTAGCTTGCATGTCTTTGGTTTCCAAGTTTGGTCTACCTTGGAGGGCTGACAGCTTCAGGGATTGGGAGTGGGAGACACTGTTTTTCTGCAAAGCTTGATTCTCTCTGTCCCCTTTTGTTTAACATCTCTATGAAACCACTAGGTAAGATTATCTGGCAGTTTGGTGTCAGGTTAGATAGGGGTCAGATGAAGAATCAGTTATACCTCTCAACTCCAGGTCAACCAAGTGCTGTTGAAATCCTGGCCCTGTGCCTGGAGGCTGTGTGGCCCATGATAGGGAGGAACTGACTCAGGCTTAGTTCTGACAAGACTGAGTGGCTTTATTTGTTTGGTCCACCCAGTTTTGGAAATATTCCATCTTTAGTCTTCAGTGGGATTGCACTTCCCCATGTGCACTTCCCCATGTGAGACTGGTGTGTGATTTGGGGGTCCTTTTGAACTCAGAGCTCCTGCCCCAGAAGCAGGCAGCAGCTGTGGCCAAGAAGGCCTTTGCACAGGTCCATCTGGTGTACCAGTTGCTCCTATTCCTGGACTGGGAGGCCCTTCACTCATGCCTTGCACACATCAAGATTGGATTACTCTAATTCACTCTATATGGGCTGCCCTTGAAAACTCAGAATCTACATCTGGTTCAGCATGCAGCGGTGTGGGCAGTGATTGGCATATTATAGTATGCACACATATCCAAAGCTGTACTGGTTACCAGTTGGTTTGCAAATGCAATTCAAGGTGTTGGTTATCATCTATAGAGCCTTTCATGGCATGTGAGGCCTGACTACTTGAGGGACCCAAGTAGCATACCTTTTCAATGGTGGCTCTTGCCCTCTGGAATGATATCCTCCCTGAGATCTGTACTGCTTCCACCTTATTGATTTTTCATGCACTGTTAAAAACTTGAAGATTATATCAGGCCTTGGGATAGGATGGTTGCTGAGTCTCTCTGTTTTTTGCTTTATTTATGTTATCAAGATGGTCATATGATTGGATGCATTCTTTTTGGTATTTGTTGTTTTGTTTTAATTGTAAGCCATCCAGAATCATGGAAGGGCAGTCTTGAAATTGAATCAAATGAATAAATAGTGAGCAATCTGATCAACAAAGTTCTGTGAATATTATTTTAACCATTATATCTGTGTTTAAAATAGCTTAATATATGATTTTTGGCACTTTTAATTTAGGAATATATTCCACTGAAATAAAAGGATAGTATATTTAGGATAAGAGTATTTTGAAAATTTTAATAAATAAATAAGTAAGTAAGTAGAACATCATTCCAGATATATAATAAATAAAATTCCCAGAATTCTTAGGAAGAGTTATAGTTACAACACATCGGGACAGCACCATGTTGGGGAGGTCTTCCCTATGCCAATCTGAATACAAGCAATCCATTTCCACCTGAGATTTGGATTACAGAGGGATATATACTTGGTGACTAGGTATCTCAGGACTGCATACTCCAGCTACAATTGTCCCAGCCAACATGGTCATCTCACACAAAGCAGCTAATAGCAACCCACTAAGGAGGGCTGAAGCTAGATGGCGGTGTTTTTCAGTGAGAGCATCTATTCTGTAGAACAGCCTCCTAGTTGAAATTTGACTTGCCTCCTCCCTGATGTCATTTAGGAAACTTAAAACCAACCTCTTTCACAGTTTGTGATAATGCATCCAGGTTGACTGTGTTATTGGTAGAATGATGGTGCTGATCAAATGGGTATGCATTATTGATTTATTTTTATTATCTTATCAATTTACGGTGATTGCTTTATTTTTATATAGTTTGCTATGATGTTTTAACTGTGTGTTATTCACTGCCAGGAATTTTGACTGAAATATGACAGTATATAAATAAAATAACAAAACAAAGCCTTCCCCCAAACAATTAAACAATAAAGTTGGAAATCTAAGTAAAAGTTTCCTCCACTTTATTTAGTTGATTTTGAATAGGGCCAAAATCAATTCTGAAAAGCTGAACTAAGTTTGGTCCAAGTTCTTTCTATTTGAGTTACTCTGAATTTCACATCTCAGCAAGCACACTAGCAACAAGCTGAAATAGTTCCCAGCAGACGTCAGTGTACTCTATATTTATAGCACTGTATAAATCATATCGTAGGACCAAAGAGATTCCTGAATCAAGCACTGAAGATTGAAGCATTGAAGAACACACACATGTTCATAGATGCCACTCCATACTTATCCTTCTCCTTTTCTCCCTTTCAATGACCCACTGCAGACTACTGGTTTCCTACTGCCACTGTAAGGGGCAAATCCTATCAGCCACATGTTCAGTTGTCTGCTGAAAAGAAACTGCTTAGCACTGATGGCAGCAGAAAGTGCATGAACAGGTGGTCAATGGGAAAAGTGGGAGGAGTTTCCCACAGCCCTATAAACCCTATAAGTTTCATTGAGGATTAGAAGTGGTTCCTGGACCACAGTTTGCCTCCCAGTAAATAGTTTTATACAACAATTTTCTTGGGATTCATTAATGGCTTATTCTATTTCAAAATAACTTTGGGGTGTTTGGAAGTGACTTTATCTAAGCTTAAGAATGCAACAATTTAGTTGAACATGATGCTATAATATCTGGTAGATTCTGTCCTCTCAAGGGGTCCTGTTTGGTCATTGAGATCAATAGAAAGGACATCAACATAATCCATAATCCAACATAATGGATTTTGGAGAATACAATAAAGCAGAGCCTCTCAAACTATGGGTTGTGACCCCCCACTAGGGTGTCATGGGCCACTTAAACCGCTTAAAGTGGATTGCAATTTTTTATTCTTTATTTTTTTAACCTTGATCAGGCAAAGTGGCATCACTGGAAAAACATGCTCTGGGGTAAATCTGCAGCAGACAATTGTGGTACTGGTAAGTTTGAGGGACCTTGTGATAAACAGATTAAAATTTAATTATTAAAGGTATGTGGTGTTTTTATTTCTTGCCCAATCCCAACTCCAAAGAAATAATTAGTTTTATTCATTGCAGGGGAGGGCACTACATACATTAATTTATTTTTTTAAGAGGTCATGGTATCACTGAATTTGACAACCCCTGTGATATTGCAGTAAATTAATGATAGCAGTCATAAGTAGCCTTTTGTAGAGTGAAAGGGTAGATTTAGAAACTTCATAACTAACATTTCTGTGTGGATTCAACTCTGCATTGATATATCATTTATATCTACATCTATCTTTATCTCTATCTTTACATAACCATGCTATTTCCTTTCATGTAAACAATGTTAAACGAAGTGCAGAAAGAAACAGTAAGCCAACAGAATTAAGACATAAGACAGGAAAAAAGAAAATAAATTAGATAAAAAGGAGAAATATAATTAACACTGGTTTACATCAGCTCCTTCACTACATTCTCCATACCTTTTTAGTCTTGCAAATTATACTTGCTCCCACCACATCTATATACTATTTCATGTAATAGCTACATTGATATTTTCCCCAAATTGTGTAAGTCCAGGAACAGTACTTATGATGAATATAATAATCAATGACTTAAAACCCCCAAAGCGTAGGTTTTCTGTTTAATGTACCAGGTTGGTCATCAGATTAAATGAGTATTCAGTAAAAATATAGGATGTTTCAGAGCTGATTTAATGCTGACATTGGGTGTGTATTTCTAGAAATAAGGAAGAAAACCTTTTTGTAAAATCTATATGTGATTCTCCAGTTAAACCCATATATATGTATCTGATGAAGAAGAAATCAAACAAGCTAGTTTTTGTAATAAAGGAAATATTACTTTACGACCAAGCTATGTAAAAAATTAATTGCATTGTGTAGATCTTTGCTGGAATAACTTCATAATATATATTTTTAAAGCATGCTATATGTGTTTTACTGTTTAGCTGCCTGTTTATTAGCAGCCACAGAGTTACTGTAATATCTGAACTCAGAGCAAGGAAAAGAGAGTCCAGGTCATTTTTCCCAAAATGGTTTTACAGCGTAAATTTGTGATTAAATCAAGTGCCTCATACGTTTACTCAGTTTTAATTCACCTAATCATTCGAGTGAACAGTTGTATGGTTTTCTCTGCTCATGCCCTCAAAGCTCTCCATGAAAGAATGAAGGTGGATAGGTGTATACCTCAGTTATTATGTTCTGTTCCTCCTCTGCCCTGCCCCTGAAATCCGTACACACAGGCCCACACATTCATATGCACACACAGTCCCTATAATGGCTCTGCATTCTTGCCATCAGAAACTCCAGGAGGTGGAGAAGAGGAGAGGAAGAGAAAATACTTAGCAAGTGGCTTGGACCACAGCTGATTTGAAATATTACTAACCTTGCATTTTCAAATTTGATGCACAACAACCAAGATGCTAATACTTTCCTTAGTTTAGAAAAAAAAATCCTTTCACCCATCTCTTCTAGCCGAAGATTAGGAGAGAGGCTTTAAGAAGATTTAAAAAAAAAAAAATCAACTTCTGAGCAGCGGAAAAAATGGTTTGTGATTCAGGGGCTCCGGGCAATTCATCATGGAAATTGGGTTTCTTAGCCGACATCATGTGAATCCTTTCGGCCCTGTCAACTTTTTAATACATTACATTGAGAATGTAAATCGTGTTGGTGAAGGGGGAAAGAAGGGGGGGGGGACAGAGAAAAGAGAATGCTTCCTCATTTTGGATTTGGAGGGGAGGGAGCTTGAAGCCTGTAATTCATATTAACTACTGTAATAATAAAAATAACCTCTCTGTGTCTGTATACCTAGGCAGAGAAGTGCAGTGGAAGAAACCGAAACATAAGTAAACTGAAATCACTTTTTAAATCCTTTCTAGAGGGTGGAAATTTGAGACTGGCTTGTAACAAATTTCTTTACTTTTCTTTCTTTATCCCTTTCACAGGATAAACTAGTTGTTTCATCAAAGAGAAATGTAAAATCAGTGTTTCAGGGGTGCCCAAAGTTGGAGTAAATAGAAGAAGACAGGGCATGACAGGGTGTGTGTGTGTGTGTGTATGTGTGTTCACTCTAGTGCTTCTGAAATGGAAATGGATGAGTGTTTTGTTTATTCCAAGAGATAGTGTTCAACCTGTTCTGGATGAGATGTATTCTATAGCCTGGAGCTACTCTTAAACCCAGCTTTGTCAGTATGAGAGGAGGTCAGGAGTGGTACTCATAGTTCCAGTATGGTATGCCAATGGCAGCCTTTCCAAGTCAAGAGATAGTCTGCCTTGTTGCATTTTGCACTGGATACTCTAATATATTGTATGTGAGTCTGCCTTTGAAAATGAATATACAGCTGAATTTGGTCCAAGTCAACATTTAGAGTTTGAGCTAATTAGTGGGAGATATATAAATCTACTATTTATCTTTAACTATCTTTATATGATGGAAGTATATGAAGGATTGCCTGCTTCCATGCCAGCTGTCTGTGCACCAAGAACATCTTCAGTGGCTTTCTTCCATGTGTTCCTGCCATCCAAGATACACAGAATATTGACTAAAGAGGAAACCTTCTTGACTGTGGGGACTCCAGTGGTAGAGCTAATGCCAACATTGCTTTTTTCTTATTGTCAGGCAAAAATATTTCTATTCTCCCAGTCTTTTAAATGCATTTTATTTTTTTCAAGGATGCTGTTATTTATTTTAGTTTCATAGTCTACCCTGTATTTGAAGTTATCATGGCAAATTTGCTGAAGGGTGGTATACAAATAAACCGGAAGAGTTATAGGCTATTACTTCTCTGAAAGATTGATCCAGGAGTATTTGAAAGGCAGAATGCAATGGACCATCAGGTGCTGGGAAGCCACAATAAGTGAGGTCTGTTGCCCTCACATTATGTCGTTGGCTTCCCAGAATATCTGGCTGGCCACTGTTGGAGCAAGGTTTGGGTCTAGATACATTTTTGGATTGATCCAGAGTTCTTTTCATACTTTGAATTATTTCACTAAAATGCCTCTATGTATCCCATCTTTTTTCAAGAAGCCTATTTTATTATAACAAACCAGTAAGTTACGATAAATAAGAGATAAGCTCAACGTAACTAGTGAATGCCAAACTAAGCATGTTTTTGGAGAAGCATGAATGCAGAATAAAAATATTCAGTATGCATTATTTACTCAAATTTTACTGTTGGTTACATCTGACCAACTGCTGTCTATGTATTTGGCATATGGTACACTTCATTTTGTTCTGAACTCTCCCAAAAGGTCTTTCCAATGAGGCTTTCATTATGCAATTGATCTACCTCCAATATAGAATTGTACATATCTGTGTTTTAAGACTATTTTGTCTTCCATTTATATAACTCTTATAGTTACCCATCATTCCTTCCCTCCCCCACCTTTTCTTACTACAAAAATTAAGTTAGAAGGAAAAGACTGAACATACTGTTTCTTTTGAAGAGATAAAACCAATAAAGCTGTTCCAAAAGTTTCCATTAGATTATAATTTTTAATATCCCAGAAGAAGAGAATTATTAAATTCATGTAAAGAAACAATATTAATTACATTTACTTAAATGCAATTAAAAACAAATTAGCCTCATCATTTTTGGAGTGAAGTCTTTAGGATACTCTCAGAGTCTAAGTGTGTCCCTTGGCCTGAACAAATTTGCTCACATTTGCTTTTAAGTGATAGTGTTAGGAACTGGTCATCTGGAAGTGCCCAAATTACAGGCCCAGTTTTCCTGAACTGTTTTTCATCCCTTTAATGACTATATTCTGATCAGGACTGGCAGTATAGCAGAACACTTAATAAAGTACTTCTATAAGCAAAGTTGTTTGGTGATATTGTTGGTCTACTCCAGTGTTTCTCAACCTTGGCAACTTTAAGATGTGTGGACTTCAGCTCCCAGAATTCCCCAGCCAGAATTCTGGGAGTTGAAGTCCACACATATTAAAGTTGCCAAGGTTGAGAAACACTGGTCTACTCACCCAGGACACGATTTAGGCACCTGGACATTTGCCTAAGCTTAGGTTTTGTTTCTTGGTGCTCGTTTAGCTTTGACTCAACATTTTCAGTGAAATAAACAAAAGGCTAATTGCTTTTGGATTTTAATTATCAGGAAATACTTGGGTTCTTTATATGAGTTATATTTAACTAGTAGTTAAAGGACACCTAGAGCAGATGAGAAATTTTCAGTTGACAACAGTAATGCTTAAAGCAATATAATTCAGAGTTGTAGGCAACCAAGGAGAGAAAATGCATTCATATACTACATTTCTAAAATTTGCTGCAGCTGAATTTTAAACATGGGAGATGTGCTGTTGGGTTGGGGGAAGGTACCCTATTTTCTATTTCAAAGGAAATTTAAAAACCTAAAAATTACTCTTTGAACTTCCCCAAGTACACAATATAGTTTGAAGAATTAGCATAACAGATTTGTGGAGGAGAAAAAAATCTGGTATATGCATGCTCTTTCAATTAATTTCCACTAGCTAAATAAATAAATAAAAATAAACACATGCATTAAATACATATAGGGTACATTTATACAGTCCTGACAAATATCTGTAAAAAATATTTAATTCCAGTTTTGTTCCCTAGTCACTCACAATAATTTTTTTTTTAATTGTTCAGTTTACATGTACAGGATACAGTGGGGACTTTCTCCCAACCATTGGTCCCAACTCTGAATGTCTTTATAAATTCCAGATATTAGGTCTTCAGGACTAAGATCTTCATGGGATCTGACAAGGCAGCACTAAAGATGACAAATCAAAGAGTTTTTCTCCAAAACATTTGACCTATTTATTATGAGAATGGATATGTGAGATCTGTCAGAAATTACTCTGCTGCAGCAACGGAATTAGTTTATTTCCAATAAGATGCCAGCATAGCTATTGAAATTGCAACTTCTACTTCAACTGGATTAGCTGCAGAAGGGGAAACAATCTTCTGGAAGAAGTGCATTCTCACTTTCTCTTACGCGGTCATACAGACGGCCACTTTGGGACTTCAAAAGCTTGAAATGGGTTGCATACCAAAACTGGCTCTCTTATTCATGAAATGATTGCTTATGTGCCATCAAGTTGGTATCAACTCTTAGTGACCACATATATAGATTTTTCTCCAGGACCATGATACGATAACCTTACCAATGCATATATGATCCTAGCAGATAAGCTAGCATTGTGTGATAAGTGCCCAGTTTTTATCTGGAGAATTGGGTACATGATTTCAGTTTACATGAACAGGATACAAATGAATAGGTCAGTGTTTCTCAACCTTGGCAACTTTAAGCATGCTTGCTGGGGAATTCTGGGAGTTGAAGTCTATTCATCTTAAAGTTGCTAAGGCTGAGAAACACTGGAATAGATCATGCTTTTATAGGAAGATCTGAGCCTCTTTTTTCATGGCCCTTTTGACTACTGTGCCCAAAAACTGGCTGCATGGTTTTCTGGATTTTTGAGATAGGAAACTTATAAAACTATAATGTAAGTCCTAAAATGGGATTAGCTTATTTAAAAAAAAACAATCCTGCATCCCTACTTATTCACCAGAAGGGAGAAAAAAGGAGAGAGAGACAAAAAAAAAAGGCAAACTCTCCATCCCAAACATGTGCATTACATGGCTCAATACATTTTACACTGTTGTCTAACCCACTGCCATCTCCCTCCCCATCACATTAAGTGCAGCTCCCAACCATCAACAGGTGGTCCATTGTGGATCTATAGAGAGCAAGGACATGACTGGCAAAGGAGACTTACCAACTCTGTGAACAAGATCAATGTGGATCTCTAAAAAAACATCTGAATTAGCTCACAAAGAAGAATATATAATTGTACTGAATAAAAATGATTCTTCATAGAAAAGTAAATAATTGGTGTTTATATGAATGTATTTTCTCCTCTGTTTCTGAATTTTAAAGAATGAAAGTATAGTTTGAAAAATAAAAAAGAAGTATAAGGGAGTATGAGTGGTATACAGACCACCCTCATCCATGCATATACTCATTGCAGTGGGGACTTTCTCCCAACCATTGGTCCCAACTCTGAATGTCTTTATAAATTCCAGATATTAGGTCTTCAGGACTAAGATCTTCATGGGATCTGACAAGGCAGCACTAAAGATGACAAATCAAAGAGTTTTTCTCCAAAACTTTGACCTACTTGTTATGAGAATGGATACGTGAGATCTGCCAGAAATTACTCTGCTGCAGCAATTGAATTCATTAACATTCTTTTTTGTCTGGTCAAAAATCTGCCAAAAATCCATTTCTGAGAGATGTATCTGAAAATGAATGTAGGTTTCTGAAAGATATGTACAACAAAAAGTATTTACATTTTAATAGCTTACATCATGGAAATGTATGTTAAAATGTGTTGCATAAATTTATATAACAGGAACATCATTGCGGATCTTCAAAAGTAATCTGTAAAAAAAGTGTCCAGGTGGAATAAAGCACTAATAACATGAATATAAATTTTTATATTGATTCACAAATTCCTAGATGTGGGTAGCATGGGCCATCGTTTAGACTAAATATATTTAGGTTAATCTCTTGTTATGATCATATGAGAAAGTCCACCACATACTATGAACATAGAAGGCTCCAGGATCAGTCTCTAGTTGGAGGTGTTGGATAGGAGGACTAGAAAAGATCTAAGACCATGGAGAACCAGTGTCACTCTGCAGAGACAGTGCTAAGTCAGAAAGACCACTGGTTTGGCTAAGTATATTAGGAGATCTATCATCCATCTATCTGTCTATCTGTCTAATCTATTTTGGAAAATCATTATAGAAGTTGTGAGGCTTTTTTTTTTTTTTTACTGGAGAAGTCCCATTGCAGATGGTTATAATCAGAACAAAGTTTCCAGACCTTGTTTCAGTTCAGAGAAGGTAGCAAATACTGGATCTGATGGATAGCAATTATCAACAAATAATTGTATAGTACTTGTTTGGGTTTGTGGTTGGATAACATTTCAAAGATCTCTTCTATTAATCTCCTCATTAGTTAAATAGTGCCATACTTTGACAATTGACTGTCTTTCAGGACATTTAAGAATTGGCCCAAATATATTTATTGACAGTTAGATGTGCCCCCCCCCCCCACTATAAATATATATTTAATATATATTTATACCAGCTCCACAGGGGTTAGAAAAAACAAGTTGGTTCTTGGAGAAGAGGAGCAGTCAGGGAATGAGAAAGATCCTGGATCTAGAGGATTCATGATTTCTGCTGTCATGCTCCTGATCCTTTCCAGCATGCTTTCTTTTGCCACCTTCTATTATCAGTTTTCTAAGATCAGGAAGTGGCTTCCACTGGAAGATGTTTCAGAACCTGGAGCTCTCTTTTCTTGAAGGGGGACATCAAAAACATTCTATGGCCCTCAAGACATGGACACCCTCTCAAGGAACCAAGAGTTGTAACCAAATGTGGTTATGGATGTGGGCTGAAAGTAAAATACTTTTGTCCCAACTATCCTTAAAATACCTGTGTTATTCTTTAAATCTATTCTAGATTCCTTTAATTTTACAGATTCACAAATAAGCCAATTTACCATAGATTGAGGGTTATTATTAGTAGCAGAATGGGTGAGTTTTTAAAAAATAACTGACCATACCTTTTTCTTTGTAAGAACTTGAAATTATAATTTAAAAACAAATATGGAAAATCCTGAAACAGACTGAATTATTATCCGTTCAGCCAGAGGAATTGAAGTGCTTAACTCTTTCATAGGAGATGAGTCCATGTATCTCTAACTATGTTTGTGGTGCTTAATTAGAGTGATAATTTATTTTTTTCTGACAGGCTCCTCATCTTTAATACAGTAGCTACATGGTGAGTAGGTACTGTTCAGGTTTTCTCATGTTGGGAATTGATGTGCCTATTCAATTGGTTGGTTCATACAGGTGGACATTTTTTAAAATAATAATTTAAAACTTCAAATTGGACTGAAATATTTCAAAACAACAACATTAATGTGGAAGAAGGCACATGTGCCAGACTGATTCTTCTTTAGGCAGTAGATGGCAGTCACACCCTCATATCACATGTTGAATGCAAGTGAATCAGATACAAGGTCCCTAAAGCTGCACCTTATATAATACCCAGTTACCATGACAATTCCTTATCATTGTACCAGCTTGAGTTACTGGTTTCTATGTATTTGTTAAAATAAGCCTGTGATTCTTGAAGACTTGTACACATGAGTTTGTTGGTGGAATCCATTGCTTCTGAAATTTAGACTCTTCCAACTTATCTATGTTCTTTATTGCCCTAAAATAAATACAATTAAATTAAACTAAAGTTAGATAATGTCCATCACTCAGATTAAATATTGAAAGAGATTTAACCAATAAACTGGAAAAATATTAAGTAATTTTATACTGATGACTTTATGTTTAATTTGAGATTCCAGTATTTTCCATTTGACTGTAGCAGATCTACTGTGTACCTTCTGTTTTCCAGTTCTATGATTTCTGTCCTCTGAAAAGTATTCGTATAGGGTTGAGGCTATTGAATACTAATTTTCATCATTTACCTAAGACATTGATTTTTGTTAGCATTCATTGCCATGTTTATTATTTTTTTTCACAAGCTAAGTCATAGCTATTTCCATTTCATTGAAGAGGGGCAAGGAAGATCAACAATTTGCCCATGACAGGATTAGGTAAACTCCAGTCCATGGGTTGAGTATCATTTCCCAACACTCCCTTGGAAGCCCTCCAGCATTCTGAGATTGTTCCACCAAAATTTAGCAGCAAAATAGCCCAATTTGGATGGTTTTTATGGTTTTTCTGTAATAAGCAAACTACTGATTCTCAGACTTTTGTCTCTGGTCTTTTGGAGTATCACTTTTCTTTTTAGTGCTCATGGTCTGACATCACAAGATCCTGCATATGTGTGTTCAATTTACATAAATGTAACAAATATACATATTATTATTATATATATAATAATAAATTATATAATAAATTAAATGTATATGCTGCCTGACTCCCAGAGACTCTGGGCAGTTTACAGATTGTTAAAAACATTTAAAAACAAGGAAATAACACACACACACATACAAACCCACAAAAACAACACAAGGCAAAAGGAACAAAAATGGCAGAGAAAACAAACCCGGTTGTGAACAAAGAAAAAGAAGAAAAGGGGCTTCAGTCATGCTTGTCAAAGAGCCATGTCCTCAAGGCCATTTGAAATAGCAGTAGGGTGGAGGCCATTTGAATCTTGCGAGGAACCTCATTCCAGAAAGCAGATGGTGGTACAGAGAAGGTGCACTTTTGGGGTCTTGATAGATGACATTGTTTAATCAAAGGAACATGGAGTGTGCTAACCCTGTCAGATTGGACTGGCCAGGCAGATACTATGGGAGATGGGCTATCTCAAGTAACCAGGTTCTATGCCATGTAGGGCTTTTAGGTAGCAACCAGCACCTTGAATCACACCTGGAAGCAAACTGGCAACCAGTGCAGCTTGTGAAGCAGAGGTGTTACATGGGCAAAGTGAGGCATGCCCATCACTGCCTGAGCCACTGCATTCTGAAGCTTCTAGGTGGTCTTCAAGGGCAGCCCCACATAAAGAGCATTGCAGTAGTCAAGCCACGAGATGAACAGGGCATGAATGTAAGCAAGCATACTTAGTAGCATTATTTTGGATGTACTTCAACTTAGTTCTGAAAATGCCCTCTTTAAGTCCTTTGCAGAATTAAACATTAAGTTTGATTTATCACCAACTGGTTCTGAATAGTATATGCAATTAAAGCATTTGTTCTTTGGTTTATTTGATCCAGATGTGATCACTGCTTTGGAAGTTCCACAGTCGTTAGAATTGTCTGTGGCTCCTAAACTAGTAAAATTTCTTAATAGAAAGCCAAAGGTAGTTGATGGTAATTGCTATTTGTTATTTACATGACTGTAAACAAAAGTTTAACATCCAGTCTTGATAAACTAATTGCATTAAACAATATGAAATTAATATCCTATGATATTAAAATGAGAATAAAATAATAACAACAACAACAGCATTGCTTCCTGTTTGCCTTTGGCAAACGTTCAATAATAATTGTTTACAATTACATTGTGGGTGTAACTCTGCAGTTGGAACATTAGCCCATATGGTTTGGTCTTTTCCTATTGTTGTGTTCTGGGTTGCAATTCACAGGATTGTTAATATGACTCTGGATCAGTTGCTATATGTTAAAGAAGCATATGTTCTTTTTGGTTTAAGTATGTCCTCAGTATTAGGTATTTAGCAAGATTTTATGAATTACAAATTTGGGGGGCAAGTGTCTTGGCTAAAAGAATTATTATACAACACTAGAAGGAGAAATGTATACCTGATTTGTAGTAATGGATTATTGATGTCTGTTGTTTGCCAAGATTTGTATTAGTCCTTTTTGACACTGGGCCAAGGAAGAAGACTTTTGAGTAATATGGTCAAAGTTTTCAGAGTTGTTCTGTTTATAAATATTTTCCAGGTCTTTTCTCTTCCTTTTTTCCCCCCTTTCACCCTATGCTTATGAATTTGAGGGTTGTATTGCTTTTTTAAGGCTGTATGCATTTGTATTTTCTTTTGCTGATTATTGTTTAATTAAATTTTTATTCTAATGATTGTTAATCATGTTTTATTATTTATATTTTATGAACTGTATTTTATCCCTTAGTGTATTATTAGTACAATAATTTTATTTGTATCTCTATAGCTTTATACCATTTTATGCTGGTTTTTGTTTGAATATGGATTGGTGTTCTATTAATTTAACAATAACAATAATAATAATTTTTAAACCAACAGCGTGGCGTCTTCTTGATGTGTTAAACTACCAAATTGGGAAAAAGTTGTACTACTTGTTGGCAGACAATCACTTTGTCTTTGCCTTCTCCCAGTTCCTACATATTTAAGACTTTAACTTCTGATGTACTTGCTGTTACTTGTCAAGAATAAAAATGCTGAGCACGAAACTTTAGCTTGATCAGAAGAACAGTATTGTCCCCAAAGGTAATTTGACCTTCTCTTAAAACTGTTCATTTGCTATATCAGAACTCTACAATAAATAACAAATCTGCTAAGAAAAATTGGAATCATCTGACCTATACAGATTATGCTTTATATTGCCTCTTACTGTAATTTGTTTTCACTAGTCACGAGGAAAGGTAAAAATCTATTCATGGCAATTTAAGGCAGTGAAACTATGTTGCCTGGAAACTTTCAAACTCATTTATGTAACTGTAAGAGCCAGAAACTTTTCTCCAATTAAAATTGAAAGCTAAGAATCTCAGGATGATGAATTTTGCACCCACTATCAAAATGTAAGCTTCCATGTATGACAGCAGTATAACAGAATATAATATACACAACCTGGATATGCATCATATTGCTTTACACAATGGTAAATGAAAAACAACTTATTCACCAGTAAATTTCAGAATGAAAGTGCACATTGATGTTCATGTTAACAGAAATATTTCCAGTGACTTGAACATAAGTAAAGCATTAAGTGAAGTCATCCAAGAATCTGAGAAAAGTGCCATAAAAAACTGATGACATTTAGCATTAGCTCATCTTTTATCCGAGTCAGGAGAAATTGTGCAGGTGCTTTACTAATATCTGGAGCCAGTAAACATAGGAGGAATATTGGCAAAATAAAAACACTGATTTAACTTCTAACATCCAGAATTAAATGGATATCCAGTTCTAGATGGTATCACATTTCTGAGGAAAGAACAGATACATGATCTGGAGATAATTCTGGATGCAGTGCTGTTCCTGGAAGCTCAGATTACTTTGATGGGTTCAAGTCTTTATTCAGTTTTAACTAGGTGGTTATCTGATTCTTTTTAAGTTGGGGTAGTTCAGCTAGGGTTATCCATGTTCTGGTAATACTCCATGTTAGATGATTATAACATATATAATCTGTCCTAAGACTATTAAGAAGCTTTGTACTGTAGACTGTGGCTACCAGCTAGCCAAATACACAACACTGTTATTTAAAGAGTTATATTAGATGCCTATTAGTTTCTAAAGAGCCAGTTTGGTCTAGTGAACCACTGGACTAGGAGTGGTTAAGGTGCTGGCCTAGGAATGGGGAAACAAATAATCTTGCTTAGGCATGGAAGTTAACTGGGTAACTTTGGGCTACACACTTTCTCTTAACCCTAGGAAGAAGGCAAGACCAAAGTATTTTTGAAAATGTTACCACAAAAAGCTGTGTGGACTTGTCCATATAGCTGCCCTGTATCATGTCTGACTTGGAGGCAAAAAAAAAAAAGAGCTTCTAAACCCAGTTTATGATACTGGTGTTCTTTTTAATGGTATGGATTGCTTGGCTCCAAAGATTCGAAGCAGCATCTCTAATTAGCCAATTACTTAAGTGTTACCTCTGTCTAGTGATCAGTGACTTCTTTCTATACTTTCTGTATTTTATAAAGGCTGCTATACAAGTTCTTTTGTCAAGGAAACCTTAATATACAAGGCCAAACTAAAGTGTAGTTTGTTTGTTTATGTCTTAGTAAGTTGTGTGCAACCAGATTTTTACCCACTTTGGGGTTTTAACATAGAGAGAGAACTCAGGCAGCTGTGATTTAGTCAATAAAACACAATTAAATTTAAAAAAACCCACAATGGCTTAATTCCATGCAGAAGTCTGTCAGTGGTGGTACCATGTCTCTTGAATGGCCTCCTTTGAAGCTCAACTGCAGTTGGTACTACTTTCATTTTCTCCCAAAACCATTCTTATCTTAGTTTAGATTAATGATTTTCCTCAAGATATTAGCAGAAGATAAAACAGTTACATTCAGCTTTCTCCCTTGTTTGTTGCACTCCTGTTAAAGATCAGCCCTCCAAACTAATGATATTTGTATTTGTTAAAAGATCTGTATATTAAATACAAAGTCAAATTTAGTTTCAGGTTTAGTATGGCCCTCACTCCATTATTATTATATTGGAGTCAATGCCTCTGATGAGAGTCGGTGAGAGTTGGTGAGAACTCACAATTCATTGTGAACACATGCTGACCTCTCAGTGACCCCAGAGAAAAGAAGAGGTGGCTAAAAGAGAGATTTTATATGTGCATAAATATACTCAAGGTGATCAGTCACTTTGTGCACAACTAACATGAGCAGAATGAAACATATCCATCACCTAAAGGAAGATTCAAGGTCCACACTACTTAAGGCCCCTCTTAAATTGTCCAGGTGGACTTTTACTTTCTGCAGTGGAATGAGTTCTTCTATCACTTGACTCCTTAGTTCCTCCACTGCCTTAGTTTCAGATTATGATTTAAAGTGTGGTGGTTCATATAAATATATTATTTCAGAAATATTACAAGAACAGAATACAAGTACAATTGGTCCTCTCTTGCATCATGGTGGAAAAAAAGATAGGAAGGTCATGATTTCACCCTTTTAATCCAATAATTGATAGGTGGTATTCTAAATTGATCGAAATGGCTGTGCCATTCCCTGACTTGGAGACATTTCATCACAACAGTGATAAGTAGTCCTGAAACAGCAATGAAAAAGCTAGTTCTTGTGTACATGTGCCAACTCATTCTGCCTTGGCTACCTCTTGTTTTTTCTTATCACTTCAGCTTCTTCTTTGCTCTTCTTAATGCTCCTTTGCTGATCTTCCTCTTTTTAATTCTTGTCTTCCTGACTATATCTCTTTTTTCTTGCACACATCAGCCTACCTTGCCACAAATCAAATCCATTAGGCACTCTAGAGGAATCTTGCCAGTGGCTTCTCTTTCTGAACTAGCTGCCTGTTTTTAATCTTCAGTGTTCTGCATTATACTGGTATTGATTTAATAGACCACTATGAATTTTACTACCTGTCAAACAACAGCACAATTATTTTGAGTTCTATTAAACAAGGGCTTGACAAACTGACTGGATCACATTACATTTTTCATCCAGGATACCCATTGCCCATAGAATCCTTGCTATTATTTCTGTGGGGCTTGGTGTTAGGGCAGTTGAACTAATTAACAGGAAATTGATAATGGAAACTATGGAAGATGATGTATTAAATCAGGCTACTTAGGCCTATGGTTTGGAATGTGCTGATAGAAATCCTGTGAGTGAAATTGAGACCCAAATCATTCAAAACTATTCATTTACCATCTTTTTTTTAACGAAGGGCATAGCATAACTGCCTCAGGCCCCCTACATGGAGAAGCCACTTCTGAAATATGGATCAGTATTTTTCTCCTGTTAAAAAATCCCCAAAGGCATTTTTTTTTCCAGGATTTTTGGTTTCTCTATCCATACACATTTAAAGGACCAATTGTTCTGAGAGAGAGAGAATGAGAAAAGAATTACGTTACACCTTTGGCAGCAGAATGAAAAGAAGGCATTTTGATTCTGTCAAGTTGTTTGCATAATTAAGATCAAATGGGACTCACAGCCATAAACTACATTTGTCCACCAGTGATTCTAAAATAGTAAGATGGTCTTCTGTTAAGAAACATGAATAGTAATCTGTCATCAGATTGTTTGTGTTCTGTCAGTATCTTAGTTAAGCAAGACAGAGGGCAATGTTACCTACATTTGCCAGTCAATATAAAACAAAAAGTCACATGTCTATCACATCCTCATCAACATTACTGGCCCATCAACTTTCTACTTTTTTAGCTTTCCTATATCTTTTTCCAGTAACAAATGGACATATTACTCCATGGCTTACTTTGTGGATATACTTATACCCAAACAGAAGACAAACATTCATAGATCCCTGACCACCCTGACAGTTTGTTTTAAAGTCTGTGAGAAAAAAATACTCTGAACTGTTTGATTGATTTAGCTCTGGAACATGGAAGACAGCTTATACAACAACTAGCATAGTTAGCTGTTTCCAGTGAACATTTTAGGAGAACATCTGCATGTTAGATTTAACTGACAGTGATAGTCTTTTGCCAAGCAATTTGCAAACCATCCTCCTTCCTATTGGATTTGATAAAATAAATGTTATCTCTTTATTTTAGTTTTGTTCATATGTTCAGTCGCTGAACTTAATTATCCCATGAACAACCTGTGAACAAAGTTCAACTCATCCAAACTCCACACTTTTTGATAATAAAAAACACTAAAATAATATAAAACCACAGTAACTCACCTTCAATGTTATCTCAAGTATTCTGAAGTATAATTTTCAGCATTCTTTGGTGATATAAATGTCCTTGAGTTGTATGTAGTATAGTATTGTTGAATATAAATGACTACATACATAATAAAAAATGCTCTTCTGTGTTAGGATAGACTTGCAGAGAACCACTTTTCCCTATGTACTTGTGTTTTATTGTAGAACCAAGAAAAGGCAGGATCAAATTTTGTAGATCAAATGCCAACAATGGTGGTGGTGGGGGAATCCACTGATGGGATTCCATTAGCAGGAACATTTTTGCTGGTAGCCAGGAAGCAGGATTCCTTGCCTACCCTGTAATTAACATGCAGACAAAATCTGTTACAGAAAATGCATGGGTGTGATATAATATGCGGCAATACACAAGGGAACCCATAAAAATCTCACTAGATCAGAGCCTTACTGGATCATACCAAGGATCCAGTTAGTCCAGGAGCAGGCAACATTTATTTATTTATTCAGTTCATACAGCCACCCATCTCAAATGCATGACTCTGGGTGGCTAACAATGCTTAAAAACAAGATAAAAACAATATGACAAAATGACAAATAACATATACAGCAGCTGAGAAAGAAACAACCAACAACAATTAACACAGCCATGAAATAGACTGAACATCTAGGGCCCTGGGCTTAGTGACAAAACCAGATCTTCTAGACCTTACAAAGGGCCAACAGGGTTGGGAGAAGTCTGATCTCTGGGGAACCTCACTGCTTCCAGACACTGAGACAGGACTGCCATGGCATCACTCAGACAACCTGGGATGGAGATATAAAGCTGGGTATCATCAACATACTGATGATATGACTCACCACAAAATGTTGGATGATCTCACCCAGCAGCTTCATGTAGATGTTAAACAGAAGAGAAGAGAGTTTTGAGCCCTGTGGCACCCCTCAAATCAGGAGCCACAAGTTAACCTCTCCCTCTATCAGCCCTGACTGGAACCAGCCCTAGAGGAAAGAAGACAACGAGCACAAGTCAGTACTGCCCATCCCCAACCCCAAAAGCCAGTCCAGAAGGATGCATGATTGATAGTATCGAAAGCCACTGAGAAGTCAATAAAAGCAAGGATGGGAGCACCACCTCCATCTAGCTCTCACTAGAGATCATCCAAAAGTGCAATCAATGGCATCTTGGTCCCACACACAGGCCTGAATCCTGACTGGAAGGTGGCCAGATAATCCACTTCTGGAGTTATCTGGAGCTGATGTGCAACCACCTTCTCTACAACCTTTCCCCAAAAGGGATGGTTAAAGACTGGATAAAAACTGTCCAGAACAGTTGGGTCCAGTGATGGCTTCTTGAGGAGGAGGCAAACCAACTCCTTTCTGCTGACCTGATGAATGCTCAGTAATATGGTAACATCACCAAGGGGTGCAGAAAAGTCAGATGAACTTTGATGTTTCTGAGGGTGTTCTATGGGGTGTGAAATTGGTGCTGGGGGCCACCTTTGGATTCTCCAGTCCTAAAATAGTTTATAAATCTCTCTTTAAAATAGGCTATCAGATAGTTTCGAGAAGCTAGCAAATAAAGCATAGAGCAAAAAGTCACAGGTATTCCATAAAATTACCACAAAATTATAATTTTTAATATGACAGAAGGAAGAAGTTAAATATGTGGGGAGTAAGATCAATAATATTTAATTCTAATCTGAGTTTAAAATAAAGCAAATTTATTTTTTTTGTCTTGTTTCTGTCATTTTTTTGCCCTGGTATTACACTGAACCTAACATACCATTCAGAGGCCAGAGATGATCACTGGCACCCAAATGGCCACAAGTTCCCTTCTCCTATCATTACTCATTAATGTCCTCATGAATTTTTCTAAGCTTACATAAAGTATGAAAAAAGCCATTTTTAAAAATCTCTCATGAATCTATTGCCAATTCATTCTGTTGGGTGATTCTGAAACTGGACGGAATAACTCTTCACTCTTTATGGCATTTTAAAGCTCTATTATATTTCTTATTTTTCATTTGCCCCTAGGCAAAATAGCTTCCAACACATAAGCCTTTTCTGTAGAGAGAAGTTGCTCCCATCCACAAATTGCTCTTTGGAAAGATTTTTAGTCTACAGTATTGAATATATACATGTTGCTTTATTTTATTTATTTATTAAATTTATATAGGCATCATTGAATAGAAATGGAGTGTATACTGTATACTACTCAGGACACACACACACACGCACACACACACAGAAAGAATCTGTTGTTTTCCTGTCAGAAAGGATATAACAAAATGCAATCTAATGCAGTCAATGACCAAATAATATAAATTAGTTTTTGCGGGCAACCCTTTAATATGATGGCTATCCAACTTTATGCTCCAACCACTGATGCAGAAGAAGAGGAAGTTGATGTATTTTATGGTTAATTCCAATCTGAAATCAACAGATGATACAAGCAAGATCTTGCTGCTGGTTGTCCTTTTCTTTTCTTTCTTTCCACCTTTCCCAGGATTAGAGCCTTCTCCAGAGAACTAGGACTGTGCATAATGTGTCCGAAGTAGGATAATTTGAGCCTGGTCATTTGTGCCTCAAGTGAGAACTCTGGGATGATCTATTTGTTTGTTTCCTCAGCTATCTAAGATTTTCCCCAATATTCAGTATATTCAGCATATAGGTTGAGTAAATAAGGGAAACATATATAGCTATATCTCACTTCTTTGTTGACTTGGAGCCAGTCTGTTTAACCATTTTCTGTTGGTATTGTGGCTTCCTGGATTGGAAAAAGATGAGCATGGTTTTAAAACTGGAGCAAGAAACATCAATAACCTGCTGATGACACTACTCTGATAGCTGAAAATGCAAATGATCTGTGAGTTCTAGTAATGAAAGTCAAGAATCACAGTGAAAAAAATGGCACTAAGATTAAATATAAAGAAGACCAAAGTAATGATACAGCATCCAACCTGAGAATTGACAATGAAGATATTGAAGTGGTGGATAGCTTCTTCCTTTTAGGTTTGACTATCAACAGTAAATGATCTGGCAGTCAAGAAATGTACCATAGATGAGCACGTGGTAGAGTAGCAATGAAGACCTTGGAAAAGAAATTCAGATGCCATGATGTGTCTATACCTGCAGATTTGTGTAGGCAACAGTTTTCCATATGATACTGTATGGAAATTAAAATTGGACTCTGAAGAAGCAGGACAAAAAGAGTATTGACTTTAGTGTTGAAGAAGACTCCTGAAAATACCATGGCAATGAATGCACCTTTGGTAGCTCTGAAGGACTGGGTTGGGGACATATCATCATGGAGAAGGTCCATCTGTGTGGTGGTTAAGAATCAACATCAGCTTGATGGCACATAATGAATCAATCTATTTATCAATCAAGTTTTCATTTTTAAGGGGAGTCCTAAATATGATTTCAGAATTCGTTTTATAACAATGTCATCTACTGGAGTTATTTTCAAAATTGTATCTGATTTTATATTTTGTAGTTGATGACTATGGTGGCTTAACATCTATAAGTCATTGCAAGTTGCCCTGTAGTGTAGGACCTGTAAAAGGTGAGGTAAAAAGAAATATATTTCCCCAGGATCAAAATAAACTGGAATTGTTAGGCCAAAACTTTAAGTCTAAGTACTACCTTGACAGCAAAGCAAGGACAACCTTTAGCCCAATAGTATATACTTTACTCAGGAATAATTTCAATTCTATCTGAGTAGGCTTACTGCTAGATGGAAATATACGTGTAATGGCTCTTTCTTCTGAGTAGTCATACCTAGGTTTGGGTAGTTAGTGTGTTGTTCAGGAAATCTTAGAACAGCGTAGTCCAGAGATATGCTTCCACTATATGGAAAACAAAAACAACAAAAAACCTAATCTAGCTATTGAGTATGAAGTCTCTGCCATCATTTACTTGCTGATTAGATGTATGTGTGATACAGGTTAAATGTTCTTGTTCATTCCTCTAACCCATCTCTACAACATTTCTCCGTTATGCATGTGTTGTATTCTGTTATTGGATACTAAAGTCAGACCAAATAATTAGGTGGCAACAAAATTTACAGCTTGCAACCCTATAAACTTTACTGAACACTCTTTCAGCCATCAGCTGGTATTTAATCAACACATCATAACTTTTATTAAACCTAAATGAAATGCTTCTGAGACAGTAAATTTAACTGTGCCTGGAATCAGGGGTCATCTTTGGTTTGATTTACATATCACAGAGCACACAATTAGGATAGCCAGATGTCCTCTTATTTTAAAGGATGTCTCCTATTTTGAACACTTGTCTTTGTGCTAGAATATCAAAGCCTCCTAAAATATAGATATCCTTTTCCTGAAGACACCACAGCTCTGTGAAAGTCAGTAAAATACAAGAGGCTTTTCCTATTCTCAAATTCTGGCAAAATACTCCAACTTTTCATGCATATTATTTAATCATATATTTCATAGAAGAATGACACAATTAATACCATTTCATCTTTTTTCAAAAACATGCAAAACTGTTTCCTTCAAAATGTCTTAAGACATTCTTACACACGAGAGAATTCCACATTCTCTTAGAAGAGATCCCAATCACCTTTCTATGTATGTTACTCTTGAAAATCAACTCCCCCATGAGCAATTATTTAAAATGATTAAAAATGTATTCATACTGTTAAACTATACAGCAGTGACAGTTTTTGTTTCCAGTATTGCTGTTTAAAGGATACAATATATAGTTTCATATTTTGAAACATCAAATTAACTCAAATTTAATATTATATGTATACAGTCTACCAACATATTACACAAACTGTTATATTGGTTCTCAAGTAATATTTTAGTTCTTATAATAATATCCATCCAGATAAACAATTTGATCATTTTTGGAATAATTAAATATATTCTGTTGTCAAATTAGTGATCCTTTTAATAGCATAGCCCCCCAAATTAGTTATTTCTTCTTCAAACAGTAGCAAATTGACATTTTCATAGTCAATAATTTTATGTATTGGGAGCTCCATTGTTCCCCAGTACAATGAAAGATGAACTGAAACATTTACCTATAAGTAAACATTGTCATCAACAGTGTGATGCCGTGGAAAACTACGGGAGTTACTTTCTTATACATTATAAACAGGTAAATCAATCTCAAGGTAAATTTGAAACAGCTTTTAAATTTTTTTTGCATATTTACCAATACTAAAAAATCTAAATGGTAGCTACATGCAGTTCATGCTGTGGTCCAGAGGTCTTATCCTTAAATGTGGAAAGATGGCACAAGTAAGTTTACATACCCAATTTGTAACATGTTTATAAATATGGCAATACTACCAGACATTACTATAGAATTCATTCATGTACTAATGGCTGAATGGTATTTTTCATTAGATTTATATCCTGCCTTTTCTCCTGTAGCTCAAGACAGATTACATGGGTTTCTTCCTTCATTTTCTCCCTGCTTCAGCACCCCTGTGAGTTACAATGAATGGCCCAAAACTATGCAGTGAATTTCCATGGAAAGGGTGGAGTTGAACATGGGTCTCCCCAGTCTTAGTCCAGTACTATAACCACTTCTGAACACTGGTGGTTTGCAACATGTTTGTAGGCTTCTTACTTCTGAATTACTATGTGGTAGCAAATCTCTATCATAGTGTCATATACTATCCAGAATGTGTGGCATTGACATAGAGGCCTTCTACATGACTGGGATGATCCATACAATAAATGACTGTGGAATTATCTCTCCCTGATGTATGGTTGGTGCTGACCCTGCTGGCCTTTAGAAAGACCTTAAAATGTTGCTATTCCCCCAAACATTGGAGCTGGGGTAAATCAGTTCCCATTGAGAGGGGTATAAATGTGAGCCTTGTTGCCTATTATTGATTCTATTGTTTATTGTTGACTATTGTTTTTTTTTGTAATCTTGATTGCCTTGTTTCTAAGCCATCCAGAGCTGCATTATCTGAGTTGGGTGGCCATTTAAATCAATCAATCAATCAATCAATCAATCAATCAATCAATCAACGTTTTGCTCTTGGTGTTTCTTTGCACATCTCTGTATTCTTTAGATTTTAACCATAAAATCTCTTTATGGTTAAACATAAAGGTCTAAGCATACCCTTAAATACAGAATTTTTAAAATGTTCCATTTTATAAATCTCAATCAGGTTTTCCTCAACCTTTGCTAGAGAAACAGCTACTGCAGATAATTGAGCACAAATTACAATGTAAAGAGTTCAAGGATGACATAAATGGTGAAGGCTCAACATTTTCACCATCTTAATGGAAATTCGGTAAAACCTCTGAGAGATTAACCAAGTTGTTTAAGAAGTTGTTTTCACTTTACAATATTGAAGATGCTCCTATAACCACACCAATGATTACAACATCACCCATGGAATCTGATTTCTTGCTAGATATAATTAAGTTCTTCGGTTATAACTGACAACCCTCCTCTGGTATACTGTACTTATGAATCTTGAATGCCAAAGATTGAAAGTTAGAAAAAGGGAAGACTCCTTGTGTATTTCAAGTTCATTTCTGCTGTACTTGTTAGCCATCTTGTGCTACAAATAAGCCTTCATCCTATCAGGAATCTGTCTATCACAAAAAATGTGAAGGTGGTGGTGATTATTTTTTCAGGCACTGCAAAATCATTAGAATGTTATATCCTAACTTGCAGTTGGGAAGGAAGAAAGAAGAAAAATAACTGAAAATGGCATTAGGAGAAAAGATTAGAGCAAGAGAAAGGAATTGAAAAAAAATAATTAGTCAAAGTAATCAGAAAACTTGTTGGGAACTTTAAATTTGAAGATACTAATTAATCAGGAGTGAGCGATGTGTGGCTACCAAGCCTCATTCTTAGAGCTTCCTCTGACCACTGGAAATTGCTAACATGGTTTCCTGGAATTTTGAAGCAGGAATGCATGAAAGCTGGGCTTAACTTAAGTCTCATTCAGGCATTCTTAAATCCAGAGCATATGTTACATATGCTCTGAATAAGCTCTGTTTCCACTAGCCCCTTGGGTCATTCCCTACCAACATGAGTCAGATAGTATTGGACTCTTGGAGATGCACATGAATGACTGCAGGAGAAAAGCCTTCTACATTGCCTCATTTCCCTACCCATGCTGGTCCTTGCCCTCTCACAGCAGTTGTGTGACTAAGAGATTAAAGAACATAAATATACATGCTATAAAACTGCATTGCCAAGACTCCTGAGGCCACATCTCTTTTCTTTTAAAACACTGTTGATAATCATGACACTGCTGTTGCCATGTGCCCAAGGAGACTCCACAGGGCTACCAATGGTTGTCAATTTTTTTCAAGGTGGGGTATAGATGCACAATATATTATAGGCATCTTTTTTTTTTTTATCTGCGCTCAGTCGTTACCGACTCTGCAGTGACTGCTTGGACGAGTCCTTGCAGTTTTCAAGGCAATTGTTTCAGAAGTGGTTTGCCAGAGCCTCCTTCCTAGGGCAGAGCCCAGCTGGCAAGCGCAGGAGGCGAGGTTTCCGTTGCTTCACGCCCTTTTCGGGTGCGCGCGGTTTTTTGCGCTTACCGGCAACTGCTCCCGACTCCTTTTTGCAAGGCGCCACCAGCATTTTTCCTCCCACCGGAGTGAGAGTACCCATTTATCTACTCACGTAAGTTTTCGAACTGTTGGGTTTACAGGAACTGGGGAGGAAACAGGAGCTCACCCTGCTAACGCGAAGGCTGGACTCAAACCGCTGAAGCGTCGACCATTTCTGGCCAGCAACTTTCAGCGTCATTAAGCCGCTGCGCCACCGCGTCCCCATTATAGGCATCACAAGTATGTAAATACGTAAACAGAACCCTAAACATATAAAACAGTACAGTATATGGAAAATTATGCATTACTTTGTGTCAAAGAGACCATGTGGGAAGGGGTGGGGTGGGCAAAAGCATCCCTGTGGGCAAACATCTAGGAAAGCAAAGGAAAGGCATGTGAACTACTGAGAAAGGAACAATCCCTAAAAGTGAAAGAGGGGCACTGGTATACCAGTCTACACAGGAGCCAGCCAATGAGACTTGCTTTCCTAGCGCAGATGGGAAGGGGAAGAAACAGGGGAATGACCAGCTGTAGTGGCCATAGTCCAGACTGAGCGCTAACCCAGCCCGCTTGCCAACCCACTGCAATCTGGATTGGAAGTTCTGAAGTTGGCTTAAGGAGCAGCTGGGACATCATGGGAGACAAGCACTTCAGGCTGCAGTGTGGGATTGCCCTTTGTCTGCAAAGTTTATGGTGGAGTCACTCCATGGTTCTACCTAGTCTGGAGTATGGTAAGTAGATATAATGGCCTGAAAAGGGAGATAGAGAACTTCTGAGAAAGAGAAATAAGAAAGGGTTTGGATGGTACATGAAGAATATGGCTATTAAATACTGCAATCCAGCATATTATTTTCTTGGGCAAATTCAAGCAAAGTTTTGCCATGGTAATGAAATATTTAGCCAATTGTTCCTTAATGGACGAGCATTGGGGGATATTATGGAGTTTGATGCTGACCTTTCTTCTAAGGATAATATCAAATATGGGGATGAAGAAAGACTACTGTTCAGAATGAAACTGCAAAAGATATTGAAATATAAAATACAGATAGCTCAATTGGAGCAATTTAGGTGCTGGCTGTCTGCCTAGAAGTTCTGAGGGAGGACCAATGGTATTAAAGTATTTGTTGGAGTGTTTAAGCTGTGCTTCAGACTGTAGTAAGTTTAATACTTGCAATTACACTAGAATATTCCAAATCACTAACAAGCCATTAATGGCTTCCTTCCAAAAAGAACCAAACCCAGATCAGCACTGTGTTCCTGTAACACCTCTCCACTTAGAAAGTGGAGTGAGCATAATAGTCTTATTTCTAAAGACCACATAAGTGGATAG